>NW_025735055.1:0-8172 GCF_021292245.1 Micropterus dolomieu
AGAGTCATCAGAAAACTTCTGAAGATGGCAGGACTCTGTGGTAGTTGAAGTCTGTGGTGTAGATGGTGAAGAGGAAGGGAGAGAGGACAGTCCCCTGCGGGGCCTCGGTGTTGCCTGATTTCCGGTTTAGCCCTCTGCTAATTTGAATAGGGATAAAATGATTTAATCGTGCGGCTCTGGACCAAATGGTCATTTCGTGGAGTGTTGTGACTCCTTTAAAACTAACAAATGCTCTGTCAGTGTGATACATGAATCATTGTCCTTTACTCTGCTTTGCAAAGCTGAATCTAACTCTGACTCCATTGTTGTCATTTGAATTTTGGTGACCACAGTCCACATATGTTACGAACTCACTGGTCAGATGGCTGCAACCAACCAGCAACCAGAGCAGAGAGAAGAGAAAAACTAAATAAAAAAAGACAACAGAAAGACCAACATTACTTACAAAATACAGAAAATAGCAATTATTCATAATACAACTTCAATATTTATACAGTATACAAACTAGGGGTGCCACAAGATCTCACAAGATTAAAATGTGACAATTTTTCTCATCAGGGGAAATCAGGGGTCTCACGAGACACTCGCAATTGACACTTTTCACACGCTGTCATGCCACACATAAACTTTCTCAAGCAGTGAAAACTCGTATAACCGCTAATGTCGACTCGCCTCATCTCCACCCAGTAGATGTAACACCGGTGTACACCGTGATAGTAATCAAATGAACCCTCCTCTCACGCTATGAGTCGTAGCTAGTTTGTGACCCCAGAGGTAACATACAGATGTTTATGTTTAGCAACATAAACATCTAAAAATTTAATCGCAAACTGCTCTACTTGTTATGTGGGTTTTCTTAATCCTCTCAAGCTGATAAAGTGACCCAGGTCACTCATTCAGAAGGTGGTTCATAGATTTAGGTTACTGCCAAAAGAGTGATCATATTACTTAAGTGCATGTGTGTGTGCATTAGTGTGTGTTTAGACGTGTCTCTTAGAGTCCAGTGGAAAGTGTGCTAATGGGGTATTTTCCCTTTGCAGGGGGCCTCTGCAGATTAGAGTGCAGATGTTGTGTTGATTGATTCATCTATCCCCCTTGCGGCAAATTCCTCAGGACGAGCACTGGGCCATCAGAGTGTAAAATCCTTCACAGTGGGTTCCTTGTTTAATGAAGTAACACACACCACAGCCAAGCATTCCTGAGAATAACACTGCTGAATGCCAACCTAAGACCACAGTCCTGGGTACAATGGCTCTTTTTTCCCCCACAATAAAATAAAGGTGATTTAAATGTTGCAAATATGTGAAGTTCTACCTCTCTTAACACGAGAAAATGGACTGCAAACTCAGAGGCAGATCTGGTACCATTCACAGATTTAATGGCACAAATGAAAGAACAGGAACGGAAGAATGGCTGGAACATTGGACACATGGACAAAGAAAAACTGGCACTGAAACAAAAGAACACACCACCCCGAGCTGACACCTTCTGATCGTTTGGTCGACTTAACTGATTATTTTGTAGGTTATCTGTTGAACGTGATGTTAGCATTTTGCGCAGCTACTCCAATAGGCTGAAGCAATGTTGGATTATTGTTATAGTGTTACATTTTGTAAAATTCAGGGACAGCCAAGAGAAAATGTGTGAATGTTAAGCCTTATTTGAAGCCTGAATTACTGGAATATAGTTTGGATGCTGTAAACAGTTTTTTCATGTTGATTTTGTGGAACTTTACTGCTGTGCTAGCTCAGCTAGCGTAACCTTTGTTGTTATATGGAAGCCTGTTCTCCGTGATCCCTGCTGGGGCATGTGGATGTTGCTGCTGCATGTAAATTTACTTGACTTGAGAGCTTGTGTGAAAAAGAAATGGTAAAACTGCAGGAAGTAATTTGCTTGGCACCACTGTGTAACTTTTTTAGCGTCCATTTGGGCTATCAGGTACAGTAGAGTGCACTGGTTTAGCCCTCTGCTAATTTGAATAGGGATAAAATGATTTAATCGTGCGGCTCTTCTAGACTTTCCACTGGACCAAATGGTCATTTCGTGGAGGTTGTGACTGTCAATGGTTGGACAATCGCTGGTGTTACTTTCATTATGAGAAAAAAATTACCCCTCATTTTACAGCTGATTCTTTCACAGTGTAAGTCTATGGGGAGTTTTTTGGGGCCATGTGATGGATCCTGAAGTTGTACTTTTGTTTCCCCTGCTAGCTACCGTGGTAGTTGTCTCCAGCTTCATGTTAAATGGACAGATGATCTTCTCATCAAAAATAAGCTTAAGTATATTTCCCAAAATGTTTAACTGTCTTTAAAGTTAGGGAAATATTGATATGGTAAATGAAATATGGTTAGGGTGTGTTTAAGGCATGGTTAAGGTTAGGCAACTAAAACAGGGGTTTCTGGGACATTAAAGTGCGGCATGAAAGTTTCACCTCCATGACTTCCACACCAATTTTTTTTTAATCCTTCTACATAAAGGACACATTAAATCTCACACTGGCACTGAACGTCGACATTGGATGTAAATCAAATGCTGCAGAACCATCTGGCTGGCTGGCTTGAGCGCATGTGGAATAGTGTTGGGCCTGGGTAAATTGTTATTCCTTGGTGTGTGAGAAAATCTTCAAATGTGATGCATCTTGAAACTGAGGAATTTGCTTAAGGAGAATTTCCTCAGTGACAGCCTTGTTGTTGAGTAGATCTGGCACCAGATCAGTACAGACAAAACATGGATGATTTATGATAAAACTCTCCAAACCCATTATCAAGTGAAGTACGTGAAATTGTTTACTTTCTTAGAAATCCTCCAAATGCTCTTCTCTTTTAAATATTTATTTAGAAATATTTAGACATTACACATCTTTTGGCTGTCAAAATTGTCAAATATTTTTTCCAGTGTGTCTGTCCTCCTCCATGACTGTTGTATATTTTTCTCTTCTCTCTCCTTCTTCCTGTCTTTCTCTTTTACTCTCCCTCTCACCTTGGCAGAGTTAACCGGACTGATGAGAAATGGCTGCTTTAGAGACCATGTCTAGACTATAAATATGAAAGAACAACCTCTCATAAATATATCGAAGGGGGCAATAACTGTTGCAGTCAACTCACAGTCTCACACACACACACACACACACCACCACATTATATGCACTGTCACGCAAAATAAATTCACAAGTAGTTTTCACACAGGCACACAGATGAATACACAGTCTCTCACCCTCCAATAAGCACACAACATGTACGCATTATCATCTCTCAACACATCTTCAAGTTCGTTCATGAGCTTCCCAACTGCCTGCTGACACACCTGTCCTTGCTGCAGTGAGAAGAGTTATATGTACATCATAACACGTAGGTTAACAACCTGCAACATTATTAGCAGGTGAAAGAGGGCTGGACAAAGGAATGTGGGGATGGGGAAGAAGATGTACCAGTGTGCCAACTCCTCCACCTCTCTAACACCTTGGCAATTAACCCAATGCAAGAAAGCATTTATTATTCTGTGTGTTTTAATTCACTATGACAGTCTGTGCTCCATAATAAGTAAAGAGAGAAATATGACAATGGTCCTGAGTGACACAAACAGGTGGTCATTGACTGTCCTTGATATGGCTGGTTTAGGTTGAAATAACTCTTTGGTTATGGTTAGGGGACCTTCGTCGTCATGGTGGACCCCAGGAAGGATAGCTGTTGCTTCGGCTACAGCTAATGGGGATTCTCATAAATTAAATTAAATGAAACAAACCATTGGTTATGGTTAGGGGGACGACCAAGTTCTTGCTTAAAAGAACCAGTGTTGACTCTGACGTTTTGTCTTTGTTTGGTTGATCCATGCACCCTGAGCTCCTCCCTCTTTGGTTCCATAATGTCACAATAACTTTGGCTGCTAGAGGGATTTTGTTTCACTTGAATGAAAACTAATATCATTCAGGACTTTGATTTAGTTCAGTTTAACCTACAGAATAAAAGGAGGAACGAACAGGACAAGACAGACAGACGATCTTATGTCATGCACACAAGGTAATAGTTTTTTCAGAAAAACACAGGATTTAAGCAAGGTTCAGTTTCCTCTTGGTAGAAGAGACACTTTATATTTTTGGATGAGAGGATGAACGAGACGGTAGTTGCTGAGGCTGAGCGCTGACCCTGGACCTGCTGCGTCTGCTACTGTGTGATATGAGTTGTCTGAGGATTATGGCTACTCAGAACCTGGGGCCTTCAGAGGTCAGCTGCTGTGTATTAACTCTGATAGAGTTACCAGACAAGGGCAGCTGTAGCTGTAGCTGCTGAAGCAACTCTCACAAGAGTACACCAGAAAAAATGTCTGTTGGGGTTTTTTTTGCCACTCACTTGTTACATCACAGCCCAAAAACAAAACATCTCGGGTGCGCTACCCTTGTTGATTTTGGGAGTTACGTAATCCCAATCGAATTTATCTGGCTGTTGTTGTCAATAAATGCCCACCTTATCTGCTGAGTGAAAGCCTGGCACTTCTAAAGCCCCTTTCATTATGAATGACCCTATTAGGAATGGGGCTTATATCAGGCTGTTTGCTGGATGGTTTTTGTGTCTATGTGCTTGCTTTCCTGTCCTTGTGAAAACCAGCTGGAGGTTTAGACCTTTGGAGTGAAGACAAGAGAGTCCACATTTTACAATTCATGACATGTATCGATTAGAATCACAGGTTTATTTTTAGGATAAGGGTAGAGGTTAAGATTAGTTTAATGTTAGGGATTCAGGCTAAAATTAGAGTTATATAAATTAGAGAAGTGTCTCCCCTGCCTTCAGGACTCAAAATCAGCATTTACATTAACTACATTTTTAAATTATGTTTTCAAATACAGCAACACAGAATAATTAAGCAATAAACATCAAAATCACTAGATTAAAACCCCCTGTTAAATATGCATAGTCCTGCTGCTTAGATAGATGCCAACTGCACACAGGTGCCAGTTGTCATAGCACAGCTTGCTTTGCTGCACATTTTCAAGTTTTCAAGTAAGTAGGCTAATAAGTAAAATATTAGAAATAAGACCATCAAAAAAGTAAACATAAGCAGCCACAATGTAAGACTGTAAAAAATAAATAATAATAAAAACATAAAAGCAACAATAAAACATAAACAATAATCAATCTTAAAAACACACTATTGCACACATTAGACAGCACAGGGAGAGACAAAGGCCAGATTAACAGAGACCGCAGATGGAAGTGTGTTTCACAGAGTGGGCATCATCACTTCTAAGGCACGATCACCTTTTGTTTTTAGTAGAGTGCGCGGAACAATTAGTAAGCCCTGGTCAGAAGACCTAAGTAACCTAGTGGTGATGTAAGGGTGGGGTAAAATTAATGATGATACATCATGATACAGACAGTACATGGTTTTAAGCCTGTAGTTATATGGAAATAAGTTTAGGATCGGGGTTAGGAAAAAGAAGAATCATAGTCATCATACTGTTGGGATCACAGGGACCTCACAAAGGTGAAGTTGTTAATTTATATTAATTAAATAGCGCCTCCTAAAATACTGTATTTTTGTGCTTGCCAGTGTGAGTCAAGACAAAGTTAAGTGCACTTTGCAATGTTGCATTAAACATTTTTCCCTATATATGCATGGTTGTTACTTTTCAACAAATACAGAGAAAGAGAGAGACGCATACTCACACAGACACACACTTCTGTCCTAGTTATCAGGATCTCACCCCGCTGTTAGTCTGAGTGTTGGAGCCAAATTTCTTCTACAGTAAATAGCAGGGTGAGTGACCCCGACAACAGGAGGTGCCAGCCTCTCCAATACAATTTGCATCACTTGTCACATGGATGCACTGAATGCAGTTGTAGCAAGTCTTCCCATCCTCTACCAAAAATAAATGTACATACTGTATATGTATCCAAAGGAGTCATTGCTGGAGGCCTGGGCCTTCCAGAATACAACTCTATCACCATCGATTGTTATCACCTCCCAATGGTGAAAACACACAGCTGAAATAAACTGAAATAAACATATAAAACAGTATACCACAATTTACAACAGTGTAACTCCTTCTCTGTGAGTACTTTTCTGTAGTCAGAACAAACTACATACATTGGGGGAGTGCAGAGAGAACTCTCTCTCCCAAAACATAAAGTTTTGGACAGAATGCAAAATGTGAACCTGCAACATCTATTCTGTGAATATTCTAAAGTTTTGGACGTTGGTGCTTAACCACAGTAGTAGAGTGCCCTCACCCCTGCTACATTTCCAACAAGTCGCAGAATCCTACAAGCCAAAACTATGTAACTTACTCAGGGTCCAATAGTAACAATGTAGTAGTTTAAAACTGTATAAGACTTAACTTTAAATCTCTTGAACTAGAAAAAATTTGATTCCATTTATCTTCATAAAATAAAATGACACGCAAACACCTTTCAGAGCTGCCGCAGTTTCATTTTGGCTGAGGATCTTTGAGAAACCTGTGTGTTTTCTTAACTGCACACTAACAGAACAATTTGTCTTTGTGTTGAAAGCAACTGGCATGTCTCTCCTAAAAGTTCCACTGATATTTGTATTTTCCCACCAGAGATATTATTGTGCCTTACTAGCTGCTGTCTCTATTTAAATGCAAAAATGATTAATGTTCACATTTTACATTTTCACCACTAGGAAGGAACTACAAAGGCTATGGGCCTGATATCACCAGCAAATTAACATGTGGGCTGATCTACTAATGGTGTGCACGGAGAATGACGTCTTCCAAAAGTGCAAGATGGCTCTCGCTGTTCATTAGCTACATTTGCCTTAATGAATATGCAATTTAGAAAGTTGTGCGGCACTGCGGAGAGCTCCCAGCTAAAACGCACAAAATTCATCCAGCCAGAGGGAACTGTCACCAACTGTTGATGCCGTAATAGCCACACAACCCATTGTAGGTATCAGAGAGGAATGGGGCGTTGGGGCGAACAGGGCCAGGGCCAGGAGATCGCGGAGCGACCGGACACGGTGCAGATAGTCGGTGATTGTTCCCTCTGGCTGGATGAAGCACGATCTGCTGGTATTTCCTCGCATCTGAGTCATTCCAGCATACTGTATCTGTTTCTGCTGGGGTTTCCCAAAGCAGTTTTCCAGGTGTGCTGTCCCAAGTACTTAGTGCAGTCTCGGGCAGGATGGTTAGGTACATACGATTTCCACATACCCGGGACGCACTGAATGAAACAAACCAAGGTTTTTCCGCATTGGCTGCTTTCCCTCCTGACTCGCCATGGCGGAAACCATTAAAACACGCAAAACCCTCATTTAAATAATGCCACCTCCATTGCGCAATTATTATTAGATAATCACCCATAACAGGTACTACAATTACATGTGTAATATTTTAGAATGCACACGCAATTTAGCACTCTTTATTCGGGGTTAGTAAATCCGGCCCTATGAACATATGAGCTCACATGTTGAAACACTGTCAAAATGTTAAGCACCAAGCTGGATACGTTGTAATGCACAGTATAAACATAAATGGAATATGTTTACACCCATTTTTCCTTGTACTCAATGTGAACTGACTGCTACTGTAAACTGATGAGCATGTATTTCACTGTGTGACATGATAATGTTTCTAATAGGTGGTAGCACAAGGCAGTACAGCAGATGACCTTTCATGCTCAACTGGCGCTGTTGAAATAAAAGACCACTCACACCTTGTCAACTGAGCAAAGCTCTGAATGCTAGGTGACGGTGAATAGGTGCTATCAAATATTCATTTAGGCTACATCTATGGTTGATAGACTGTGTCAGTTACAAAATATAATACGTCCATGACAACTTGTTTTCTCCTGTCAGGATTTCCTTTATGGCTTTAACCACCATGTGCAACACCAATCCACACTTGTTGCTGTCTTTGTTTTGCTTTTTTGTATCATAGTATATAATCATGTCTGTCTTCACTATAAAGTATTTTTTAAATTTACCTTTCAAAAAACACTTTACATTACCCCAAAATGATCTTCTGTTCTTTGTGTTTTTCACGTAGTGAGGATGTAGGACCAGCAAATTAAAAATAATTTTTGTAGATTAAATTTGTTTTGCTTACCCCCAACACACACACACACACACACACACTAGGGTTGGGTGGTATATCTGTATAATGAGATATACCGATATAATTTCAAAAGAGATATGAAATTAGACAATACCGTTTAT
>NW_025735056.1:0-6727 GCF_021292245.1 Micropterus dolomieu
ACATAATGTATACTAAAGGTAGGATCAGAGCTGATGATGTACCAATGACACATGGATGACATTGATTGACGGACATTTGTGTGATCCTTTAATTGTGTTTCTGTTGTCTTGTTATTCAATCAAACCGCCTAATTAAACTATCTTGCAGTTGCCGTTATCACACATCCACCAGGAGGAACATGTCATTTTACTGGACTGACAGCGTACACTGACTATACCTGTAAAGTCCAGCCCACCTACAACAAGAAAAACGTTGGCAAACCAGCTGAAGTGAAACAGAAAACTGCGATTGGAAGTAAATTTCCACATGTTTTGGAGCAGATTACAGTCAACACGTACATAATACAAAACGACTAATGTGACTATTTATTTATTAAGGTTGTGTATTTCACATGTTGTGGAATATCCACTTAAGACGACTTTGTGGCAGTAAAAGTAAATATCTTTTTCATTTTAAGACCACACAGTCTGAAATAGTATTCAATATTTTGGAACACAACTGATATCATGCAACTTATTATGACTCTCAAAGGTCATAATTACTAAATTAATATTTGAATTTGGAACATCAACACAAGATTTACTGTAATTAATGATTTTGTTTAAGCTAATTAAAGTAATTATAATTCCAAATGCAATTTTTTGCATTAAGTATTATATACATTACCTCATTTATCTTTATTCATGTATTATTTGTTTATTTTAAGAAATGACATTACAGGCGGATAATCATACCATTGCCAAATACCAATACCAATATCCATTATGTAGGCCTACAATATAAGAACATCATAGTTAAAGCCATTATAATGAACAAAAACAACAAAAAACATAAATAACAAAAGTGGGATAAATAACAAAAAGTAAAAATTGAATGACAAAATATCTGATCTTTTTATAATCTTTTTTTGCTTTGCACAATTTATATTTTTATTACTTCTGACAACCAACATAACAAATACAACACACTAATAATCGCTAATCACTGTCGGCAAACAGTGGTGCATCTAAATAAAATATACTGTTTTTCTTCACTCTCTTACAGAACCAGAAGATATCGTTAAACTGATGGTGACTATTCCAGAGCATAATGTAATTAGCGTCACCTGTTTTCATTCAAAACGTTTTAATGGACCTGAAGAGAAATACATTGCACGTCTTTATTATGGCATTGTCGATCTGAAGAAGACTGAAAAAAAAAATGCGAGTTTGAATTCAGAGATCTTCGCTCTTCTACGACCTACAGAGTGGAGGTATGTATAATCCTAATTTTTGGTTTCAGAAGATTTTTTCAAATGCTGTAATTCCTGATTAACAGATTTTTTGTCTTTCCAGGTGACTGCTTTCAATGGACATTATGAGAGCAACACCAAGAAAGAAAAATTTGACACTCTCTGTATGTGTATTTTTAATTAAAAAAATTATTTCACATCCATTTCTACACATTATATCCTTGGCAACTGCTACCTCTTTGATATTATTTTCCCAACATTTTACAGATAATGGCAAAGCTCTCTTTGGGTTTCTGGTCGTCTTTATCATCATCAACATCACATGTGTGGTCCTGGCTGTGGGGATCTTCGTTCAGAAGTGCAGGAGGTACAGAGAGTAAAGATAATTTTACTTCTTACCACCTGCTTCAGATTGACTGTCACATTGTCTCGAGTTTGTTTTACAGTTGTAGTAGTGAGTTTTAATTTACAGTACAACGGATCCCAGTTCTTTAAATCAGATTAAAAATGACAGAGAAAGTGAACAATGAAACATGTTTACCCATTATACATGTCTCCAATCCTTTTAATAGCCCAGTGCAACAGATTCTCACTCCCAACTTGTCACTTGCTTCTTAAAAATGTTCCTGTGTGGCATGGCTTTCACATTGTGTCAACTTGTGTTTTACTGTTCTGCCGTGATCATGTCATTTTTGTCTGTTTGTATTTTTATGTGTAAAACTACGCCACCTATAGAAAAGTGACAGAAGTAGCTATTAAGTCCATGAGATGCAGACGTACATTTGATGTCACCTCCTGTAGGCAAGAAAAGAAACTGGTGAAGAAAAAAGACGCAGAAATTTGATACTTCCACCACCTGCAGGCAATGAATGACAGGTGGAGTTTTTTGTGGCATTTTGGCTTTTTTTACAGCTGCTGTTTTTTGCGTGTGTGTTTTTGAGGTATTGCCCCCTTCATATTTGTATGAAATCATATCATAATAAAATTTTAAAAAGTAACACAGTGTCAGACTGGCCTCTGCTCAATACTAAATACCATTTAACTTGTAACTATTAAAACATTACATTTTCCTCTCTTGGCTTTTGCTCATCAATGTATGTTAAAATACTATATATCACACAAACTTCTAGAATAATAAAAAGTCAATGCAGGATGTAAGTAAGGGGAATCCAGACTCCACTGTTTGTCCTGGTATCCGTCTGTGTTATGTTGTTTGTGATAAACAACATAACACAGACTGATGGTGTGTTACGGAAAAAATGAAAGCTATGTGAAAATACTTTTCATTAAGCTGGTATCATTTGTCCATCAAAGTGACATGGACCAACTCTTACTGTACGTGCATGTAACATGAAACATGTCCCCTTATGCCACTGATATTTACACTTTGTAGGTAGGAGTTTATTCCTTCCCTACAAATGAAAAGGTCCAGAACTGCAGGTCTGAAACTGCTGCGGCTCTGCAACTGAATTATACTGACCGCTTTGTAACGCTTGGTATCGCATACGTTTAAGTTTCTCCTTTTTGATTACTTATTTTAACTACTGCACAAACAGTGATACCTGTTAGAAAGATTAGATAAGACGTCAAAGTCATTAAAACCTGGTAAGAGCTCCAAACACTTGCTTCAATGTCCAAAAGAAATTTGAAAGCTTTATTGCATTTAGTTGACATACAAGGCATTTGTGATGAGGGCCTTTAACTTGACATGTAATGTTAAGAGAACAACTAAACTCCCAAAACAATAAATATTAATTCCAATATTTGACATTCTGGAAAACCTCTGGACTCCTCCGTAACTACTTTAGAAGGACGGTGGAAAAGTAAACTGAGTGGAGGTAAAAGGCTGGGACACAGGAGAGCAGGTATATGTTACATAAAGAAAAAACACTCCCTACCACAAAATGGTCACAATTCTTAAAGTGACTTAGCAATGTGTGTTATGAACAACCCTCTACTGAGGATATAAAACAGAAAAACCTGGATCTCCATTTCTGTGTGTAAACAGAGAACATAATCATTAGTCCACAGATACAGAATGTTTTAAGGCAATGCAACCTGACTGCACCTCATATTGCATAATTCTTTACTAACAAGGTAACTGATAAACACAAGGTGTATGCTTTTGGTTTTAAAAGAAGGCAAGACATTAAAGAGGTCATATTATGCGTTTCCCCTTCCCTTTATTGTGTTATATATCTTTTTTGTGCATGTAATAGGTTTGCAAAGTGAAAAAGCCCACCCCCAAAGGGAGCTACCATCTCCCACAGATACACTGCTCCTGAACTGCCTTTACTTCCATATACTCTGTAACATGAGTTATAATGCTCACCTACCAAAATAAAAACAATGTTAGATACCCACACTATGAGGTATGGATCACACTTGACAGGACCCGCCCTCATCTCCTTTCCATTGGCTAATAGTCCTTACATAGATATTGCGCATGTGCAACTCCCAACAAAGATTAAATAGAAGTGCGATGCTTCACTCGGTAGCTAAAACGGAGTGTTTGACATAAAGGGTAAAAAAGAGGTGCTGTAGCAATGTGCAGTATGACAAAAATATGGTGTTTTTTGAAAATGTGCAACCATGTAAATGTATTCTGGTACAACTCCTAAATAAAATTATGCACCTGAAAATGAGCATAATAGGACCTCTTTAAATTACACTGAAATGTCTTCTGACATCATATGATAAAATTACAGCCATTCAATATCTATTACATCTTTTCTGGACCATTTTCCTAATAACTCACTATGGTGCCTTGTCATTGTGAAATCAGTGTAAATGATTAGCCAAAACAAAAGAAAAGGCATTTTTGGTATTTTGCTGTTAAATATGACCAATTTCTTTAGGGAGTTCTGTATAGCATCAAAACTAAATATCTAAAAATGCTTTAAAGCAATACAAAAAGTTTCAGAGCTATACAGAAACTCTCGTTTAGAGAGCATAGGGAAAGAAGATACACAGCACACTGGGTGTAGAGAAAACTTAAGATAATTACTGAAATGGAAAACATTTTACTGCAGTGGGAGATAAATGCAATATAAAGGAACAACAAAAAGGACAAGTTGTACAATTGAAAACAAGAACTGCAAACAAGTTTCAGACAAATAACTACTATCAACAAACTATCACAATATTCTGTTGACCAAAACAAAATAACTTACATTTCCTTGCACCTATATGCGTTGATTTTTTTTATAACACATGTTATTAAATGTTAATTTAAAAAAAAAAACATGAAAAACATGGGCAGACATGTACAATAATTTCTGTAATAACGAACGTTTAAAAGGCTATTTTATATGGTAAAAGAGAATTCATAAGACACTGAAATAAAGCTTTATCAATCATTGTTTACTTATCATTGTCATTATGTAAACCAGTGGTAGTCAGTGCTAATCATTTGTGACCCACTGGTGTAAACCTATTCACTGCAAAAGGGGTCACTAAAACCTTACAGTATTTAAACTATAGGAACTCCTTCACTATGTACAGTAAAATAAAATGAGTCCCAATGGTGCTTGTTTTTTTTTTCAAGTCTTGATATACTTTTCATAAAAGATTATATATATTTTCTTTGGTAATTAAACTAAGGACATAGTTACACTGTTACGTAGTTACGCTTTGATTCACTCATGCTGTGGATGGTTACACAAGTCAAGGATCTGCTATCTCGCACAGATTTGTTACTTAACATGAAAACTACACTGGAAACGCACACAGCAACATTAACACAGAATTCTGGTGCGTCAAATGCATCCACTGGACCATGATGAGAACTATGTGTTTTGACTTGGACCTTCTTTCCATGTCTTTATTGTGACTTTCCCATTAAAAAACTCTCAAAATGTAATAGCAGTATACCTTGCTTTGGCTGAACCAAGGAGGAATTATTTTGGTGTTTGTGTCAAAGGTAAAGAGCAAACTGCTTCTACCACTCCTTCTAGGATGTCAAAAAAAAGACATTCTGAATTTTCCAAATACAATACATAGGTGTCAAAATGACTTACATCCCCCCCACCCAGCATGCATAGAGTCTACCCTCTAACTGATTCTTCCTTCCCTAATACATTCATTAGACATGATCACCCTGCCAGCCTTCCAGTACCAGGGTAAAAAGTGCAACAAAACAATGCATCAACCATTAATAACACTCTGTTACATCTCTATCTCTCTCTCTTTCTGCCATTGAGTGAAGATCTCTACACTCCAATTTAACCATTGTTCTCATTCAACATTTTTATGGTTTTATTTTATACTATTCACTGACCATAGGTCTCATGAGACCCAACATAAGCCTATGAGGTCATTTTTAAGGATATCTGCATTGATTAACTGTTTTGCTGGTAACACCTAACCTAATAATTTTGTAATTGTCCAGTACATCTGCTTTAAATAGCATCTGCTTATAGTAGCTGCTGAAGAACAGCTTTACTTCACTACACGAAAAAAACATAGCTACAATACACTGATTTTCAGTACTGTAACATTATTGAAGCCTAAGGAATGGGAGGTCCATCTGACAAAAAAGTAAAATCTCTACAATCTTTATACTGGGGCAGAAAAGGTTTGGGCAGCAGTCATGTTTTAGACTGTACCCTCACTTTGATGATACTGTTACACATACTGATTATCACAAAGAGATAAACTCTGGAGTCAGTTACTGTATAAAAGCTGATAGATGTGTATGAGTCCAGCATGAAAAGCAAGGAGGGAAGTGGGGAGGAGTTCTGAAAGCTATAGTGTGTGTAACTCTGGGCTTAGCTGCCCTGTGTCATGTTCTGCATGTGTTTGGCAATGTCATACACGTAGGCGATGTCCGGCCTCTTCTCCGGGTCTGGGTTGATGCACATATCTACCAATTTCCTCAGCTGGTGAGAGGGACAGGAGGGGTGTTGGTTGGGAGGTAAAGAGAGAAATGATGCAGTCAGTGACACTGTAGTGAGGCCAAATTGTGGAATTTGAAAGAGAAGCTCCAGAAATGAACAAACCCCTGCTAACAGAGACCTGCTCGTCTTTTAATGCCCTCTAGATGAGCTCTTTCCATAATAAAAAAAACAAACAAGGCAACAAGTAATTGAGCTGAAACAAAGACACGCGGTTGGGTTAGCGTGCTAATCGCTTATTGGTCTGCTGAATCCACTTTTACCTGAGCCCACACACACGCACACCCACCTTACATACACACACTGCTGCCACTCCATTGCCATCCGGAGACAGCACTTACACTTGAAGCCGAGCGAAGCGGCTGATTGGAGCAGATAGACAGACAGGCTCGCAGGCGGAACAGCCACCGCCATCATTAAAAAAAAAGAGAGAGAAGAGAATAAAAGATGGAGAGGAAAGAAAAAAAATAACATCTACGCCGGGTCGCTATGGTAACCGTCTGCCGACTTCCTGGCCGTTGTTGCGTGGCACCGGCTTGGATGAGTTCTCGTCAGCCACTGTGTTTATATATATATATATATATATATATATATATATAT
>NW_025735057.1:0-6136 GCF_021292245.1 Micropterus dolomieu
ACCCTAAAACCCAGTCTTAACCCTCAAACAGCCCTTTAAACCTGTGGGGTCCAGCATTTTGGTCTCCCCATAGAGGTCAGACCCGACAAGGATAGTGGGCTTGTGTGTTTTCTTAGACCTACAAATATATTAAGACATGTCCACACACATTAGAATGCATACAAAAAGAAATACTTACAGTTTGATAGTCTTGAGGGTTTATTGTAGAATGGCATTGAGAGAAAATCCCTTTTGGGTCTGTCAGCATTGAGCACCAGTGTTTGGCATATTTCTCTACAAAAACAAATAAACATCACTGGTAGAGTGTTGTGAAGAATGATATTAAAAATATGGAACATGTGGTCTGTCACCTACCATTGTCTACACTCAAAATGCAGGGGTCCCTAAGTATGTTTGTCACATCGGGGCAGCTTGCTTTGGTCTTCCATGTGTTGGCAAATGTCCAAGCTGTTCCCTCAATCAATCCATTTGTGCTTTTGAAGTCATCAGCTCCCACATTGTTAAAATTTCCGCAAAGGCCTGGATAAAGACAATGACTTTGACTTACTACTTAATTAAATTCTCACTACAAATATACACTAAGGTGGATATTTGACACTATAATCAAAAGTGCTCAAAAAGTAAAACACACCGTTCAGTTTTCCTTTATTTGAAACACTGGCTTTGATGTAGACCTGCATAATGGGTGTGAGCTGAATCTCAAGTTGAAGCCCATAGGTGGTGTGGATTACAATGAAGAATGTCGATGGGCTGAAGACTGTGATGTCATCTGCGCAGGAAAAAACATTTTGAATAAAGAGAATGTTTTTTCAGCAAACTCATTTATATCTCCTGACTTTATAGAAGAATGCACACCAAAAAGAAACAACCACTTACCCCTGTAAAAAGGCAGGTGAGAGATCATTTTGTTATAAGTAACCTGTCCATTGGCCTCAACCACAATCATCTGCAATTGAAAAAATACCGAATGGCACATATAAATATACAGTTAATATGTAAAAACTTCTGAGTAAATCTCAAACTTTCCAACAGATATAAGAGACCCATAATATACTGTAATTTTACCACTTGATTAGGCAGTAGTAGAGTGACTGCAGTCAGGCAAGTTGTTTGATCTGATTTTTCACATTTGACCAGGTCACCAAGGACACTGAAAGTCCCATTAGTTTCCTAATATCGCAAAGATAAAAATGCACTTAATTACAAACGGTTTGCTTATTTACAAATATTGTCATTTTGTTCGAATTTCAGTCTAAATGCCTCACCTTGGTGAGGACATAAGAGCAGAGTCCATGAAACGTGTATGTTTTATAATCATAGGTGGAGATGTGGGAGCCACCCAGTATGGAGCAGATACCAGGACAGTTCATTTGGTTACAGATCCACTCCCCCTGGCCACAAGTGCTGTCAACAGAGTTCAGTCAGTTCAACTGGACAAAGCCACATAAACATGCATGTTGTAAATGTAAACATTATAATAAAGTGAAGACAGTGAAGTAATTACCATTTTCTACATGGACTTGAGTATGATTCGCCTGGTTTGTATGGCTTGCCATTATGTAAGCAAGAGCACTGGTCAACAGCAACACACCCACTTTTTGTAATGTCATCGAAGACAGTCCCTTGGGAGAAAAACAATGACCTGATTAATCTTAAGCTTTCTTAAACTGCTCTACACATTGCAAACCCTGTTAGCGCAGTACATGTGTAGTACTGCAAAACATTTATTACCACTTGTTTTACTTGTTTTATCACCAGAGTGTCCCAAGGAGCCCAGTAGGTGTCATCGGAAAAAGAAATTGCCTTTGAATTGCTTAATTTGTGCTCTCAGTTACAAAATGTGCATGCATGAATTAACAAAACATATCTTAACATAAGTTTAAAGGATGTCAAAGTCAACAACATTGTTTACTAGGCAAAGAATATTGAGTATATCCACATATCTCCATTTAAAATGTAAAAAACTGCATTAAATCCAAGCACCTTATTTAGATTTTATTGTCGGTGGCATGTCAACTTTCAATGTTTTTAATAAGGCTACAGAGTTGTACACCTAACTGATTGCAGCCAAAAATATATACAAAGATGAGTTTTGAGAGGACAAGCACAAAGGTAATGAATGTGATAAGCTCATACATGAAGTATGTCTTTTAGGCAAGTAAATACCAAAACACAGGTGCTGGCTTGCTGCTAAAACTACAGCTTCATTTTGTAACATTTGCTGCTCTATGTACAAACATGATCTATGCTGGTTTTAAAATCAGGAAACTTACCAGATGGACAGAAGCATCCATCTATGCAGTGATCATCACACACTTGGCTTCTCTGGAGGTTGCTGCAGGTGTCAGAACAGGGACTACCACATTCCTTATACACCATGTTGAAAGGGCATGTTTTTTCTATTCAACACAAATCAATTTTACAATTTTACAATTTCAAAACTGTGATTCTGATACAAATACAGTGAAAACATCAAAGCCCGAATATGTAAATGTTTTGACTGCTGTTCTTACCACACAGTTGTGCACTCTTCCATTGCTTTGGTTTCCCGCCTGCATGAGCACACTGACGGGAGTACTCTGATATGGTTGAACACAAGCATGACGTATCGTTGCTGTTACAGTAGCACAGGTCCTCCACACAGGCTTTGACAAAGGAGTCAATATCAATCAGGTTTTGACAGCTGTGGAATGCAGGTTTTTTCAGCAGATTCTCACAGAGGGCTATCTGTGGGTCAAAGTATATTATTTATTTAAATTTAACACAAACCTAAATGTTAAAATGTAAAACTATTTCAAGCAAATCCATTTTAACATACCTGATTTTCACACGTCTTTGGGGCTGTAGAGATTGCTTCGCAGTTTTCCGTAGGACCATTGAGTTTCCATGCTTCCCCATAATAAGGAGTTAAAGAATTCCCTGTTTCTGAGGGGGAAAAAACATTTAAGCAAATGTGAGTACTTTACGCAGTTTGTTTTAAGTTTTATTATTTAGTATTTACCTGAATCAGTGAACTCATTATAACGCTGGACTCCGTTGAAGTCACCACACAGGCCACATGTCTGATTCTTGAATTTCTTATCCAGCTCAACCTTAAAACCAGGGAAAAATTTCAAGTGATCTCAAGGTCTCAACAAGTGGTGTCCTAACTACCTAACAATTTTTAGTTGTTTGTAGTTTCCTTTCTTTTTTCAACCAAATCAAACAAGAATGAAAAGTTTGAACATCCACATGATAACTTAGCGAACTGCTGATGAAGACTGTGTGATTCGATGCAGAGTAAGTGGGCCTTAATTGGAGATTGTTTTGACAACTACTGTTTCAAGCTGTCAGGCTTAAATTTATGCTCCTACTTCTTGTGCTCCTTGTTGAAGGAGTAACCTTCCTGAGGACATGAGATGTCCTTTTAAAAGCATACTCAAAACTGAACATTCCCTATTGCTTTTTAGTAAGGAATATTGTCTGAATAGTTGCAATGGCGTGGTTGAAAACCATTGGTTGTCAATTGTTTTCTTTAACATATGCATTTAATGCATGCAAAATGCATTTTTAACAGCATCCCTGGTAATATGATGTTTGGTCTTACTTTATAGACTTTATATATAAAGTGTCGATCAAGACACTGAACCCTCACAATTACTTCCCTTTAATTTACTGTGAATTCATTTAATCACCTGAGTCATTTCACCAATCTCTTGAATAGCAGTAAAACTAAATACAGTACATATATTTTCAGAGCTTAATGTCTAGGCTCATCTGTAAGATATCAAAATAATAATAAAAATCAATATCAGATATTATTTACACGTAAGTGCAATCAGGTTTGATGACGAGCAAGATGGATAAACATACCCAAAGGGAGTCTTCTTCATTCCACATGATGACCAAACCCAGCTTTGACTCGATTTTGACATAGGAGACAATTCTTTCAATTGAAATGCCAACCTGGCTGAATGGTATATTGACACTAGAGGAAACAAGAAAAACATTCCAGTAAGATGACCAGACAATAACCATCACTGTCACCAGTACATCAGCTGATAAAGAAAAGTTATCAAAGCAGACTCACGGTTTATCATTGACTTTGATGGAAGTATTGACTAACTCCACAATGACCCCGTCCAGTTTCATAGTGACCTTCTTAATGGTGGGGACCCCATTTATCTCATGCCTTTGCAGCTGAACATTGAATGCCTCGTAGTTGCTCTTACACTGGGACACAAGGACGTAGTTGCAAGTGGAGGGAAGCTGGAAGAAATCTCCATCGAAAGTCTTAAATTGGTAATATCCCCATGTGCTGCAGCACTGGTCGTTGTGAGAGGGGCTAACTTCTAGTTTGTGGAGAAAAAAAACATTCATTACACTGTAGTTCAAATAGGACATGATTTTTAGCATTTTTAACAAAAAACTAAGTACCTGTAATTACTGGCATTTTGGTCACCGGATGAAACATTTCTTACAAAAGAGAAAGACATTTATATAGTCACTGCACATGATCAAAAATATCAGACAAAAGGACACTGTTTGTATTATCCACTAACCAACCTTTATACTGGACAGTGCAGGATAATAAGGTTGGATGTGATATACAGTATGAATGAATACAGTGTCCCATACATACCACTGGCCTCTGCAGATAGTCCAAGGCAGAGGGTTAGCCATGGTATCACCCATCCAAGCGGCATCCTGGCTGTTCTAATGATCATGATTCCTGTCCTGAGAGGGATCGAGCGAACGGACATCGATGTCATTAATATAGGTCATTGGGTGTTTGCAGTTTAGGAGTGGTAAAAGATACATTATGGGTGTCAACCACTGTGGTTTTCGTCTTCATTAAGATCACACCCATGAAGAGGGTGCTTAAAATAACACTCTGACATGAAGCATCCTATCATTCACTCTATCTACATAGCACCATATACATACAACAAATATTTGAAAATTGAACTGCCATACAGCAGTTGCAGTTAATGAATCATCAGTACACTAAACTTTAATGATGGAACACTTCATATTCAGGTCATGGTTTTTATGTGAGGAAGAGGAGTATGTGTGTATATTTAAACAAGAACTGTGTACTTTTTTCACCAAACCAAAACATTTTTAGATGTGGGTTTTGGCTCTGTATATATATAGTAAGTAAATCCACAAATAACTGGACAATACACTGACCAAATATTTGCCAAAGATGTTGCCTATGTAATGTTTACTGACATGTCTCGCATATCCCTTTTTTTACCAAGTATTACCAAGTATTGTTCATACACACTGAGAATTTAGAAATATACAAGATCTGATATAATCATTGGTTGTCCTTTCAGATTAAGGTAAAGAAACTGAGATAGTTACAAAGGTGGGGTGGATGAAACTAAGGCTGTTTTTGAAGCTGACTTTCTATTATGATTTTTTTTATTTTAGCTCTAGGGATTGTGGGAGATAAAACCCTCAGACCAGGCCAGAGGCCTAACAGGCCCTCACTCTCACACTTCATTCTCTTGGATGTAACTGTCCCTTAGACTTAGATGAACTGTTGTCTTTTCAGTATAAATGGCATTCCTTTTAATGAGACACAGATTACACTAAAATTCTAATTAACTCAAGTTTAGTGATAATTTCAAGAAAATAAACAAATACAACAAATACACGTTTATTCGAGCTGGTCCTGGGAGCAGACTCCTCTACTCTGAAATACATTGATTGATATCATGTTTCGCTCCTACTCTTGTGGGTCCGACCCACCTCCACCCCCATCTCTACACATATTCAATATTAAAACAATAGTGTATTCTACCTAACAACACCTATAAAGAAATTAAACTGAAATGTGACATGAGAAATAAGACATCATCTGAAAATGTACATGCATAAACCAATCACACAGTTTGTTCAACATGAACACATGCACGCAGGTTTGTGTTCTGTATGCTGCATAACATGTTGACCTTCAGCCTCACAAGGGCCCCTTTGTGTTCATAAATCGAGTCTTCTTCCCTTATCAGGCCCTCCTTGCAAAGGCCTCCTATGTTAGTTTACTCCTATAGAGCCTGGCTGTAGGTGCTATCAACTTTATGTAAGAATCCAACAAGGCCTCACTGTCTCTCGTTTGGATGTCTAATTAATTTTTAGTCATGGTCGT
>NW_025735058.1:0-5109 GCF_021292245.1 Micropterus dolomieu
CACAGCAGCATTAAACTACTCCAAGAAAGTGCAATATTCTCAAAATGTACTTATTTTATTACCATTACGAACATATTTTGAATATTTTTATGTGTTTTTCTGAAATAAATTGTAAATTAAAGCTGTAATTAAAGCTGTAATTATTGTAATTAGGGCTGGGCGATATGGCCTAAAATGTTGTCATAAAACATTTCATATCATTTGATATCGATAATTATCACGATAAATGTCAAATCATTATTTCTTTCAAATTTAAAGGCAGATTTTTGCTCCTGAGTGAAAATTTAAGAAACCAGATGGTTAATTATGTGGTTAAACTTTTCTATATGGACAGAATGTGACAAACGCTTGATGCCAAACAGTGGATCACTTTACAAATCTGAGTTAGAAGATTCAAAACTATTATCTTTTTCAACGAATATGATTAGTTAATCTTTTTTCAGGCCTCTTTTTTTCAACAAAATATTTTAATAGAAAAATTAGGTGCTAATTTGCTTGTGATTCAAATGAATTAAAGAATAAAAGTGTTTATGGACGATATATTGAACATTTATTATATTGTTATTGAGAAAAATTATATTGTGATAATTATCATTATTGTTTTATTGCCCAGCCCTAATTGTACTTCAGTCAAAAAGTACAATACAATCTCTGTGTTTAGTCCAGTAATGATGCTTGATATTATATTCCTTTAAAACAATAACGTTTTCATTGCATATTGGGCAGATAGCTTTTCTATTAAACTCCACAAAAATAGCCTACTGCTTTGTCCATCTTTCTGCGCCTGTGTTTATCATCCACCTTCTGTTTTAATTTGGACAGTAACATCTTTCTTCTAATTTTCCAATAGCGGGCATTTGAGGCCACCTTACCTTTCACCTTTGCCATGACAAATGAAATGCAATTAAAAATTGTGTTTTTATTTTAATTATGTCAAACTGGTAGCTTGAATTGGCATGAAACAGTTGTAATAATAATTTGGCGGGCCAGATTTTGTCATTTTTTTCCATTGCCCGCAGGCCCTCCCTCTCCCTCGGTCTGGCCTGCGGGCCAAGAGTTTGAGGCCCCATCCACACTACCCTGTTTTAGTTTACAAATGGAGAATTAAAACGAATACGATCTCCGTCCACACAAGCATTTTAGCTGCGTATGAAAGGTGATCCCCGTCTACATTAAAACGACTGAAAACGCACATGTAGTGCCTGTTCAGGTACACTGGGCATGCCCGTGCCGGTGTAAACATGAAGCAGATGGTCTGTTTGGCGAAAGAATAAAGAAATGCAGATGAATAATCTGATTTTTTTTTGCATACACCAATAACGAGCTGGGACTGTTACTGAATGTAACACAGGAGTTAAAAGCGGCTGTGGTGGCAGATAACAGACTGGGAGTCGTTGCAAAGTAAATGGCGACTGGACAGTAGCCTACGTGTAGGCAGATAGTCCTAAGTGTTATTTGCAGAGTACAAAATATTTTAATAGAAATACCAAAACTAAAATTCTGTCAGTAGCATCGTGTTTCTGCTTTGCAATCAGAGAGCCGAGCGTGAGCAGCTGCGTCATCGTTTCTAAAGTCCTCCGTTTTGGCCCGTCTTCACTAAAATGCCCTCCGGAGTTTCGAAATGCAAAATGGGGTCGGCAGCATTTCCAAACTTCTCTGTTTTAGGTCTTCATTTTCACCGTTGTAGTCTGGACAGGAGGTGCAAACGTACCAAAAGGTCTTGTGGATGGGGCCTAAGACCCCTGCTTTAGACATTGCCTTTATGACCCGGGACTTTCCAGAGAGACAACTGTCTTCAAAATCCCTGATGAATTATGAAGTTGCCATGGTAACCAAACCCAGGACTAAGCTGATTCTTCTCCTGCGGTTTATTCCACACACACAAACTGGACCCCCTTTTCTCTTCTCCCTCCTCTTTTCTCATGCTAATGTGAAAAAAATAACAATCACCAGAGTAAGGACACTCTACACTGTTTTAAATATAAATATATACTGTATATATATAATTAATATATAATAAATAAATAATATATATAATTATAATCATGGTTCAAATTACGGAGGGGATTGGAGGGGTCTGACCCCCCTAGTAAAGGCTTGGACCCCCCCAAAAGAGGCAAAACCAACAGTTATGGGGGGTCTTTTTTTACCTGTATTTGTAAATATTACAATGTACTCATGCCTTCCCATACCCATGCCTTAATCTTGAAATACGATTTCAGACATCCCTAAAATGGACCGTACCAT
This sequence comes from Micropterus dolomieu, assembly GCF_021292245.1. Taxonomy (NCBI): domain Eukaryota; kingdom Metazoa; phylum Chordata; class Actinopteri; order Centrarchiformes; family Centrarchidae; genus Micropterus; species Micropterus dolomieu. Next base: position 2,248 of record NW_025735058.1, read on the forward strand.
TTCCTAACATTGACGTTAGTTGAACATCTTGTCTGTCTGCATCACTCGCAGCGCAGCTGCTCCATTCTGGTGCATCTCACGTTAATGGAGACACAGCAGGTTAATGTCAGTAGTTAACTATCTAGCTGCTTTAATACACTTAACTTTCCTACCTTCAGAGATTCATAATTAGATATCTGATGTTAGCTAGATGAGAGCCCACCCTATCATTTCATTATAACTATGTAATTTCATATTTTATGTAATTGTCAGCTAACAATGGTGTTGCATGAGCAGTGAAATTGGTGATTAGTCATTGTAGAGATACATTTTTACATCAATATAGAGTTTATTATTTCATTTGAAGTGTTTTGTGAGTCCTTTCACATTAAACATGACATTTGTTTTAACTCTGGAATTCCAAAAAATTCCCAAATCCCCAACAACAGTGTTTGTCAGACTACTGCTTTATTGGACACAGATTACATCATTCACAGTCAACATGAGCAAGAAGAAAGGAGATATTTGCTAAAATAAAAAAAAGAGACTGTATTTTATGTGTCTTTAGTTCTGTATCAACACTCTGTGGGTTTGTTTTGAGCGGTCATGATGGTCTGCTCTTGTGTGTCTGACTTGCTGTCAGTTTTGCTCTAGAATACTTGATGACCCCCCCAGTTGTCACTGTATAATTCACACCCTGATTATGATATTGATAGTCCAAATTCTGTTCTCATACGGCCAAAATTCAAAAAGGTTATGAATTCTGTCAACCACCTTCATATTCACTCTGGAACTACATCCCCATCTATTTGTTTGCATTAATGTGTTAGTTAATCTTCTCTTGTATCTTGTCTTCACCAATCTTTCTTTCCCAAGTTGATAAACGTGTGAAAAATTTAATGGATCCTAGTTAAAATATTATTGCCTCTTGTGAATGTATTCCTTCATTGTTCTGTAATGTTAGATTCTTGCATTTGAAGTGAACCTTCCTTTAAGTTTAGCTTAGCTTTAAGTTAGTTGATCTTATTTTCCATTTTTTTTATTAAGAGTCTTAGAATTTATGAAACATCAAAAACAACCTACCGCACATCTGACTGTTGTTGCTGTGCATTTCTTCTTTTATAGTCTTAGAATTTATATTTGACCCCAAGAAGTAGTTAGGGTTGATAAGTGGTGGAAATTCCTCCCAATTTCTCCTGTTACTATTTTGAAGTTAAGACTTTAATCTGTGTTTTATATTGACCTGCTTAATAAAGCTTTTCTTTTTATCTTGTTTTATCATTAGGACTTGTGTTTGATAATAATAATAATAGCCTAATTATATGTAGAACTGGTTTGTTTAAGAATATTTTCATTAATAAAATATGTTCCCTTAATTACATTTCTTTTTTCTAGATATCATCTGAATGTATAACTGCCATGTTATAATGAGTGTGTTCATGAAAGGAGATAAGGTCACATGCGCGTAATGTATACATTTAAAACCAAATTTTGTAACTGCAAATAAGTTCTTCTAAGGCCTAATCCACATGGTCATGGGTATTTTTATAACAAGAGTTTTTCCTCCTTTGTTTAAAAAAAAATCTCCGTCCACATGAAAACGCAAACACACTCTATCAAGCGCTGTCAAGAGCATGCCAAACCACCTGGCTGCGATATGGCCCTAACTGTAAACCCACGTTGGCCTATCAGAGCCTAATAAAATTGTAAACAAAGCAGGCAGTCATGCACAATCTGACATCAAACACAGCAGATAACGGCGCACACTCTGAAGTCGCAAGGCAAAAACCCCGGTTTTACTGTCCACACGACAACACTGCAACCGCCGTTTCTGAAAATCCTCACGCTGGCAGGGGTTTTCAAAAATGATCAGTTTCAGTGACCTGATACTGCATTTCCGTTTGTATGAACAAAGTATAAAAAAAGTCACGGTTATGAAAATACCCGTGTTCGTGTAGACAGGCCCTAACACACAGGGCCTAAGAAATTTAACCAGAGTGGGCGGAGCTTGATCCATAACTCCCCTTTCACACCCTCATACAGATCTTTAAAACAAAGAGTTTGTCAATCCTTCATACTCTTAAGCTAAACTTGCTCCCGAGAACCATACCTGTCAACACTGGGATTTGAAAATAAGGAAAATAATAAGGAAAGTATTAATTTTATGTAATATTCTAATAGGGCGTCACAGCTGTCTGCGTGGGTTCTCTCCAGGTGCTCCGGCTTCCTCCCGCCATCCACAGACACGCGGACTTAATTGGTGACCCTAAATTGTCCTTAGGTGTGAGTGTGACTGGTTGTTTGTCTGTGTGTGGCCCTGCAATGGATTGGCGACCTGTCCAGGGTGTATCCCACCTTTCGCATGTCAGCTTGGATTGGCTCCAGCCCCCGCGACCTTGTACGAAGGATAAGCTGTTGACGATGGATAGAATTAACATTAAAAAGTATTATGTTATTTCATAGTAGGCCTATAGACTAAATAATAGGCTATAATACTTATAGTTACTATATTCAATATGAAATCCTTGTGCAAGTAGCACAGTCTACATTAGTATCTAATTTAAAGTAGTAACTTGTTTGAGCATATCTATTTTTAGGGAAATATGCAAGGGAAATACTCTGTAATGCAATGCATCATTCATACTGAACCCCTCATGCTGCTGATCTTCTTTTATTGGTGGCTGCTGTTGACTTCCCATCACTGTCACAGCTGCTCTACATACTTCCACCTGCTTTACCGGACGGGAATGTAGCAAACATTTCAAATACACCCAGCGTATTTTTTTTTCTTAAGGTTAAAAATATGGGAGAGTTATGGAAAATTATTTTAATGAAAGGGCACCGGGATAAAACTGTAAAATATACGAGAATCCTGGGAAAAAC
>NW_025735059.1:0-5052 GCF_021292245.1 Micropterus dolomieu
TCGTTCGGCTGTGTCCCCTCTTCCCTCCTTCACACAGCAGGCCACACTCAAACACACTTCGTCTTTCTCTCCTGTTATCATCCACAGAGACAGACCGGCCATTGCCAATTCATTTGGTTCCATCTCGTTCTCTCTAACCTTTAGCCCGCCATCCTCTCTCTCTCACTGTATCTCTGTATCTCTCTTTCCTCTAATCTCAGTGGGAAGCCCTGGAATTAACCGCCAGTTTCAATCAAGTCCAGCCAGATTCACCCTCTTCTGTAGCCAGTGACTTGATATTGCAAACACGCACACAAATGCAGGCGCGCACACACACAGCAATCCCACTGTCGCTTAGTCAGAGGTCAGGAGGTGGACATCACTGTGCGACGACGTTGTCCGTGTCACACACCCTTCTGGCACTAACGAAGGGAAAAATTAGATTTTAATCCCGAGTGTGTATGTGTGTACATGTACGCCTGTGCTTGTGTGCACATTTGCACACAAGCGTGTGTTTATGTGTGTGTTTGAGACCAGTGCTATCTTCCCCTGGCGGAGATCAATTAAATGATAGACATGCTTGGAGTCAATCTCTCCAGCAGCCTGAGCGACGTACTATATGTACTGCACTGATAAAACACATACAAATAGTTAAAGGGCAGTGTACATCTATATAAATATATATACACACAATATACACACACATATATTAATTAAAATATAAATCTGTGTTATTAATGGTAAAATTGTGCAGTAGCTTCTCATCTCATCACAATGTGCTAACTTTTTGAACATGCCCAATTACATAGTCCTCTTTTGTTAAAGGTTTGGACATTTTGGGAAAAATAATTAACATGTTATGTGTTAAGTGTAAAAACACTTTTCTTGGGTTTAGGTGCTGGACTGTTTCTTTTTTGGGCACAGTGACTTCCTGGAGCCTTGTTGTCACAGTGAGTTTTAGATTTTTGTTGGTTGCAGTTGGTAGCAATTGAACATACAATGCAAAACCTTTAATGTCTCTCTCCGCTGCTTGTATCACTCCGCTAAGTCCTGCCCACCAAACCCACAAGAAGCGGGTTGCCCTGCAAAACTTCAGCCTCCGTAGGGATCGCCCTCCACTGCGAGAGCCTCGCAAGGCCCCGGTCCCTTTCGCTGCGACTTGTCTTTACTAAGACGCCCCTCCGGCACTTCACGGCAAAGGGCGGAGCGCACCAGGCATCAGAGGCAGCTGTATGACAGCCATGTACTGTGACAGTCTCAGAAAATGACAAATGACAAAAAGTAATTTAATAAAAAAAAGTCCTTGTTGCTTGCTTTAAGGCCTCAGTATGCTTAAAACGAAGCGCTTGTCTAACAGCATCCTCCTCCTTTTCAAAATTCCTTTTCAAACGTCTGAACTGGTATGGGCCGCGTCCTACAATTTTTGACAACCATTTCCCTGATGACATCAACAGGGTTGCCTTGACAAAGCTCCTCCAGAGCCATAGAAGACATTATGCAACAACACATAGCTGAATAGTACTCCCCATGACAACAAATGAGCAGCTTTACTATTGGGGCCAAAGTGGCTGAGTAACAGTTCACAATTTCCCAAGTCCAAGAATTCTAGCCTGGCCACAAGCATGCTTCTCTTAGGGTTTAACTAGATCTCCTAAAATTCTCATACAGAAACAGAGATGTATTGTATTTACATTAAGTAAGTTTCATACTGACTTCTCGCATCACAGCTCATTTCACTTCACAGAAATGCAGTCAACAAAAACATATGCTCCATGGTGAACTGATCCAGATTTCATCACCAAAATCTGAGGGGAAAAGATGAACAGCACTGCTATAGGAATTAGCCACACATTGAGAGTATTTTATTATCCATCCTGTATACAATAGAACACTACACTTTCTTATTGTGGCGTATTTGCAGAGATGAGGAGGCAATAGCTGTGTCAACACTGAGGTTGCCATGGAGACAGCGGGGTTTCCATAGCCGTGCTCTCCTTCCCAGTGACCCAGTTTGTACTTGTCGTCGTGGCATTGAAGCCCTCCAAGAGCTCTCAGCGCTCCACTCCTCTGCCTTTTACCTAGCCATTGAATTCAGCTGATTGATGTATGATTAGAATAAGAGCTTTGTGTGTCACGGCTAGAGTCGACACACTGCAACTAGGACCTCTGCAGAGGAAACAAGGACATTTGGGCAGCACAGTTTGGTTGAGTGCATTTGTGCCTATTCCACTTGAGTGGAAGAAGAGCACAAATTTAGCCTAATGTGGATGGTAAAGTCTTACACTGCAAATCACAACTCTGTAGAAACCTTGTTTAAAGTCTTTGTTAAAAACAAGTGACAAATTACTTTTACAGAAAAAAGCCATTGCTTTGACTGTTTTACACACGTTTCACAGTTCTCAAGGTGAAGCTTATAAACGTTTAATGCTCGCTGTCTGCAGTAGAAAGGCTGGAGCAATGATGAAAGAATGTGTGTTGCTTTGCAGTCATTGGTCTGTTTAATTCAGGGAACTCTGAGTTGATGAAACGTGCATGGCGGTGGAGGCTTCAAAACGGCATTCCATTAAACCAATGGGTGAAGTCATGGTGACTATGTCCACTTCTTTTATACAGTCCATGGTAATGACCAATAAGCAACAACATATTTGGTTAATGTGATTAATTACCAAAGGTACATATTTAGATCATTGAGGATCCGAAGTATAATTTTAGATTATGCGTAATAAATTCTCCAAGAAATTTCCTACCATTATAATAAATTCTAGAGTATAGTATGGAACATTAGACCCTACACAACCATGTCTTTTTGAGATTATGAGTCCAAGCAGATTTAAATCTTATTTTTGATACATATTTCACGATATAATAATGTTATAATCCATAAGATTTTCATAATTTCACAACCCCTCTTTTTGATATTAGTTATGGATGGTATTTCTTCGACAATAGCTATTCAAAGTATTTGAATCCTGTAATTGCGTCACACTAGCGGAGTCTGCCTTTCCGATGCAGAAGTCAAATTGCACACTCATGCACAAGGGAATAACAGAAAATGAAGTTGCACATTGTCTATTGGACATGATGCAAAAGACAAAAGCCAGTGCACACACACATTTCACATAACGTAGAGGACATTGTTTGATTATGAGTTCGGTATTAACCATGGCCACACACATGGACATGATTCTTAACACTTGTTTGCTGCCCATTTGGTTGATACGTACATCTTTTTAAATATCACCTTTTGGACATCCAATCAGTCACATCGCTGGAAAAGAATGTTTACATTTTAAGATTTTTTTTTAGGTTCATTGCCAACGACTTGCTATTTACACATGACAACTCGAGCATGGCAAAGGTACGGTTAAGTTGTACTTTGCCAAGTTTAAGGAAAAGTATGGCTACAGTTGATAAAAAGGCAAACGTCAAATGCAGGTCTGTAACAAAAAGTGAAGACGCAGTCTACAGCATGAAAGTCGGAGACAAGCACGCCCTTACCGCCTACTTTAACGGCCCACGTCTTCCTGCGATGTCACTGTACATTAGCTCTGGATGCAAGTCACGAGGAGCTGAAATGTCCAATATGAATTCTTAGGATACTGAGCTCATTATTAAAATTCCCATTCCCACCAGTATCCACAAGTGTGGTTTCAAAATGGACAAAAACCTGTCAACTTGTCGTCCTGTCATGTGTCTGCCATTTTTGAAGGACTGCTGTCTTTTCCACAAATTCACAATGTGATAATTCCCACAGAAACCGGCAGTTGAGCTGCTTTGTATCTTTTTTCTTGTCTCTGGACTCAAACTGGACTCAACATGTTTGGCCCTGTGGTTTTTTTCACTCTCACAAACAAACAAGCTGCTGACTTACCACCACATGCTTGTCAGATCTGATTCATAAACATATAAACAGCATCACTCACACTTCATGGCAGCAAATACTTGACTCATCCAACATCTTTAGACATGATAAACATCGCAATCAGCCAGAGTCAGAGGGCCAGCTCCCCTTTGCCTTCTTAATCGGCACAAAAATAAAATACTCTCAGGCGCGTATCTATTAAGAATCTGTAAAGAAATGTGTCAAAAAGTTAAACACTGGATCAGCTGAGAGTAACAAGACCAAGGGAAGGCATGCAGGCCACAAAAACCGTCATTTTTCTCCCTGGATATTTGTACGTTTCAAAGATCATCTGACTGACATGGATCATTATGCCGTTGTTTGTTTGTTTCTTTCCTCTCTTAGTTGAATATTATTGCCCTGACATTTTAATGACTGTAAAGACTGTGCAAATACACTGTAAAGCATGCCCCAGTTTCTCTACATAACTACTTTTGTTTCATTTGATCCCAAGTGACACACTAGTACTAGAAAACTCTGACTGGAGGTGCAAATGCTTCCCAGAAGATGCACATCGTGCAGTTAGAATAGCGAGCACCACAGTCAACCACTGTCCTATTTTTGAATCTGGTTAACTTAGCTTTGCATAAATACTGGAAACGTGTAAATAAAGCCAGACTGACTCTGTCCAATGCTAACATAATCCACTTACAAACACCTCTAAAGCTCACACATTTCATTCAAAATGCACTACTTTGTGCTAAGCTAAGCATTTATTGTTTGACAGCCACATGGAAATGGATGGATTTATTAGCTAAAATGTTAGTTAATGTCAGTTAAAATCTGTGAATATCAACTGAAAGGATGTCTTGGATCTGATATGTCATAACACATATTTGTCTTTCGTTCTTTTCTTTTTTCCCCCGGTATTTGAAGAGAATTCTTGGCATTTTTTCACAATTCCAATGGTCAGTTTCACTAGCAGTGGTCAGTGGTTGCTATAAAAAATATGAAGTTACCAGAATGTCAAAATTTGCCTTGTCTGTCACTCCCTCTAACCTTCCATCACATACACACACACGCACACACACAACCCCACTGGCTGCAGTAGTCTGTGGGTGTAGGTTTCAGCAGAGGAAACCACTGGACAAACACTGTTTTTGTTTGTTTTTGTGCAATCTCTTTGCATTTTTTGTGTGGCCTTCTCTTGGAAGGAAGTTGTGGGTGGAGAA
>NW_025735060.1:0-3737 GCF_021292245.1 Micropterus dolomieu
AATAATTTATACTCCACAGATTTTGTGCAACCAAAATAAATATACGTTAACAATTCAATAATACTGACAAATTAAACTCAATCAGCAACAGAAAACTACATCCTTAAAAGAGAAAGCAAGCCAAGATTCAACTGAAAACACAAGAATGAACACTTATTTAGGACACTTTTAACACCCTCCCTCCTCTGAGGGAGTAAACACGAGCACACAGCTCCACACTGCTGTCTGACCCTAACTGGTCCACTGACCAGGTGTCATTTATGCTGGGGACATGTCCCCACCACATTTTGAAATGGCTGATTTTGCGTCCATCACTTTTTTTTAAAGCATTTGTTAAAAATGTTCTGAAAAATAGTTCGCACCAAGAAATGTTAACTAGCAAATCAAAATGGTCTGAGAAAAGGTTTATTTGAACAATAAGAAAACATACAATGCAATACATTTTTCTCTCATGTATTAACAGACATTTCCATCATAAATTGGAGCAGAAAATGTCTCCAGAATGCAGGAAATTACAAGTTTAATACTCAAAATCTTTTGAGGGAGGACCCCCAGACGGGCACATATATTTCTGCATCAAATATTTAATCGAAATGGTGCTAAAAATCTTCTTGTCTTGTTCTCGTGCATCGTCATGTCTCATGACCCAAATGTATCATCACCCCCCTAATCTGAGCCCTTATGTCACCCCCATTGTTCAACACAAAGTGACGCCCCTGACTCCGCTCTGCACCAGCTCCTCCCTGGTGGAAAAATATTGATTTTGATTTTAAATCTGTCTGATTTATGTAGCTTGTGTGTTACACTTGATAAACCTGCAGCAGATACAATTGGCCAATGGCAGTGACTGATTAAATGTGGGCTAATTAAGATAAGCTTGAACATCAACATAAGTGGGTCAATTAGAAGGTGGCTCAACGTTCAGTTTATAACTCACTAGCAACTGGGACAGGAATGCCTCAGAAGTTGCTTGAGAATCCTCCAGTTTTTAAGATTTCTTCAGTGTCAAATTAATATAGTGATAGTTGTCCAATGGTACACAGCAAACATGAACTGAATTAGTTAATTTGGTGAGCTGTAGGCCTATATTAACGAATCATACACGGATTAAAATGTTCGGGTAATTTTCCTTCATTATTTAAATAGAACACCTTGCTGGGATCACTTGGAGTACATCTCGGCATTAAAGCACGGTATTGACAACACTTAATGGCAAATAAAGATGTCTTTATTAATTCATTTCAGGCATTGTTGATTCCTATTATTATTATTATTATTATTATATGTAGCTATTTTGCTAGAATTAGTGTAGAGAAGACACAAAAGCTGCGGCAGCTTCTCCACACTGTTTTGATCTGACCTTTATTTTCTTCGTGAAATGGAAAAATGTAGAAAGTTGCGTGGCGCTGCGGAGAACCTCCAGCTGCAGTAGCACATGGATCATGCATAAAATCAGGATCATCAGACTTCATCCAGCCAGAGGGAACGACCACTGAAGCGCCACAATAAGGAAATGTTTTGCTCCAGTGAGTTTGATCTTGTGATCTTCTGCATATATTGTTTTAATGTGAAAACTAATAAACAAAGTGAAAAGAATGGATTGCCCAGAATAGTTCACATAAATGAGTTATCAAAAAAGGTTTTTTTACTTTGACACACATCTTATTTCATATTTGTCTGATTTGTGGAGTAAGAGCTCAATAAAGAGGACATATTTAGTAGTAATAAGGAACAGTATCTCAATATCTACTGATGGCGTGGCTGGTGGACTGAGCAAAACAGATGTTTTATATAAAAAACATCTGTCTATAATGTGCTTTTAGTCTCCACTCTGCAGTTGATGCATAAAGGAAGAGTAACATCACGCTGTGAGACAGGAGCTAATTGGTTGTATTGATTGGTTTGGACCATGCTTGCCTTGCTACAGTATGAGCAGTGCAGGCGGCTCCAGTTTCTCTCAGCTCAGATCAGGTACACAGTGACTGAATGTCTTTCACATCCATAGCAGGTTCCCTGCTTTTTGTTTATTTCTTAAATTGGTCATCCATGCAACCACAACCCTCCATGTGTTCTTACCCATGATGCTGGCCTTGCCCAGGCTGGTGATGGACTCCCCGTAGTGCCGTCGGGCCTGTGGGGGAGATGTGCAGGGGCTGGGGATGCTCTCTGAATCTGAGACAGATGTGGTCTCCTTTGGGAGGTTGAGCAACGTGGGCCGGATCTGATCGTACGGTGTCGGGCTGGTGGTGTTATACCTGCACATCACATCCACATCAACCTCAGGGCACTGAACTCCTCATTCTTTCTTCAGCTGATTAAACTGGGTACACCATAGCTTCAAACACAGCTAACGGACTGACCTTTAAAATTTTAAGCTAATTGCTCTTATTGATAATTGTTCAGACAACAAAATGATTTCACAAGTAACAGATGAAAAAAAAGGAAAGAGACAGAAACTAGGGATAAGCTGAAACAATTCATTTGTATCGCTGCCAACATCACTATTAGAACCGCTCCTGCAATTTGATGCTCCACAACATCAGGAGAATCCATCTGCCCCTCACCCAGGAGGCATTACAGGTTCTGGTCTTGTCCTCTCTCATCTATATTACTGCAGATCGCTCCTGTCTGGTGTGCCTGCGTGTGCCATCCGACCTCTGTTTCTAAATGCAGCACTTATTAATGTTTTTGCGTGATTCCTGCAATTACTTGGTTGTATCCACCTGGTTGAATGCAATTATTATAAGTCACTATGGATGAAAGCAGCAGTTAAATAAATGTAATGTAATATCTTACCAGTGGATTTGAACAGGTGCAATGTTACTGTAGTGCTTTAAGATAAGAGGCTCCAATCTGTATGCCTGAAACAAACAAATACAAATGCTTGAGCAGAGGGGGGTTCCTGTCAACATTACTTTTCAAAAATTAACACACATTACTTCAATGTAATTGCCAGCTTGTCATGACAGTTTTAATCATTTTGTTGTGCAATATAATGGCAACACCACAGACAAAAAACCTTTCAATGGATACTATAAAAGTCTGTTATGTTCATTACAAGCCATAACTCATCCCTAAAGATGTGACAATAGGTTGGGTAGACAAAAGTGGGTGATAACTGCGATTGAAGCAGGATAGTAACACACTCAGTTGTGTGTACTGTAGCTCACCACAGGGTCTGTGGGATGGAATATGTTGAAGAGGCGTTTGCAGATAGAAGTGGGAAGGATGTGGTCCTGCGCACTGTTGTTTCCAGGCCGGATCCCTCTTAATGCCAAGAAAACAGCCAGAGGAGAGCCCATGCAGAAGAAATTTTCTACCTGCAACACAGAGAACAGAGTTAATTCAACAGGAGAGGTGCTGAGTTACAGAGGACTTACAGAGGACTGCCGCTGTAGTGGGCTAATGTGTCCAACAGTATATGTATTCCATATGCTGCTTTATTAAAAATAACATAGACACTAAACCTTCTTTTAATAATCATTAATCAAAACTATATATATATATGTGTGTGTCATTGCTTCCAATGAAAAATCTCATTCATTGTTTGATTCAGAGGGTTTGTAGTTTGAATCAGATGGTCTGAATCAGAGGGTTTGTAGTCTGAATCAGAGGGTTTGTAGTTTGAATCAGAGGGTTTGTAGTTTGAATCAGAGGGTTTGTAGTCTGAATCAGAGGGTTTGTAGTTTGAATCAGAGGGTTTGTAGTCTGAATCAGAGGTGTGTAGTCTGAATCAG
>NW_025735061.1:0-3599 GCF_021292245.1 Micropterus dolomieu
ATGGCCAACATCTTGGTATTATGCTTCCTGACTTTTTCCCTTTCCTTTGAGTTATATACCTTTTTTTTTTGCATGTAATAGGTTTGCGAAGTGAAAAAGCCCAAAGTCCACCCCAAAGGGAGTTCCCATCTGCCACAGAAAACTCTGCTCTGAACTGCTTGAAAACAGCTCGTTTGTAGTCCAGCAGTTTCCCTTTAATCACTGTGACATCACAGGGATGAAAGCTAAATGCACCTCATATAACGCTCGCCAAGCGGCTACTCCAACACACCCTCAAAAACACCGGTGGAAAAACACTGAGCTGAAACACATACCTCCTCTCCCTTCCAAACACTAGTTACCCTCCGGGCAGTCAATGGACATGAAGTTGTTACTGTGATATAGAGACAGTGCTCAGTTAAAACTTTATGGATGAAAAATACTTTTGTTATAGATTAATAACTCACCACTCTGAAACTCTTGCTCCTGTCTATGTTGCCAAGCTGGCTGGCAACATGTACAGATGAACCGCAGCCCTGTCTACCGGCTTCCCACTGACACGTCTTTCTCTGCAGTTTCTGATTTCCCTTGGCTGTGTTAGTCTGAGTCTGATTTCATCCATTTTGTTTTCCTGCAAATGGGCATTAACCAGGAGTGGGCTGGGTGGTGGAAGAGCCTTAGGTCTGACCTGGATTAGCTTAAAGTGGTCATATTGTGCTCATTTTCAGGTTCATAATTTTATTTAAAGGGCTGTACCAGAATAGGTTTACATGGTTTCATTTTCAAAAAACACCATATTTTTGTCATACTGCACATTGCTGTAACACCTCTTTTCATTCTTCAGTCTTTCACTCTGTTTTAGCTACGGAGTGAACCAGCTCACATCTGTTAGATCTTTGTTGGGAGTTGCACATACACATAATACCTAGTTAAGGATCATAGCTAATCAGAAGCAGAGTAGGGCGGGTCCTGAGTTAGAATTACAATTTTAAGGAAAGTTGACTACATCTTATTACAACCTGGTGAATGTTGCGGTTACTTACAGCTGTGAATGTTGCGGTTACTTACAGCTGTATATTAGAGACCTACGCGGGACAGTTTTCTTGCTCCCGCTGATTTTGTGACCATTACCACCCGCTCCCGCAACGTGTGTTACTCTACCACCCATTTCCGCAACATGAGTATCCACTCCCGCCCGCCCCCGCAAACATTGTGACATGCAGGGTAAAAAAAAAGGACACAAATGTTTGGGCTATGCTAAACGCCCATGTGACAGAAACCAGCGAGGTTGTGCAGTGAGTAAACCTCACTGTTGACACCTTAGGAGACGGACTGACAACTGACGTCAGTGGCCATGGGGTTTAGCTCCCTCATGAGCGTGTCCGCATCAGCTTCAGGCCCATGAAGTACGTTCTCGTGAGCAGTCACATGTGCCCTTTTTAATCTTATGAGCGCTACTGCAGGACCCGCAGTATATTTTTTAACCGCCCGCTCCCGCACGATTTGTGTTGGGTCCCGTGGGACCCACAGAATCCCAATCCCAATGCAGCTCTCTACTGTCTATCACCAAACGTAGGGTCAGTTTTCTGAAAGAGCCATCAGCCTGTTATTACAAATACACTGACAGCTGCACACACAATAATCATTCACCTTTTGAGCGCTTTGCATGAAGGTGGTCACTAAGGGCAGCAGAAGTCATGGGATGAGAGTTTGACACCAGAGGTTACATTAGACCTCTTTAGGTCTGACCAAAGTTTCATAGGAAAGAAACAGCTTCCACAGCAGATTGTATGACATGCACACACATCTTAGAGACACACTCGCATACTTTGCACACACTAGGCTCCCTCTTACAGACACACTCACATACTTTGCACACAAGTTCCTGTGTCTAACAATATCACATAATTCTTTTGTTTCATCGAGCAAGGTTGTGAAGCAGAGGGAATCTAAACCAAGCTTCTAAAAGCTGCATATGAGTCTGAGATGCTTCCTGAGTTATCTGACAAAGACAGAGGACATAATGAGAGACAGATCGGTTTCACCTCCATCTACTTCTCCTCTTCCTCCCCTTGCTAAGTCTTCCCATCTCTCTACTCTGCCATTCTGAGATACAGGACCTATACCCAGGCCGATCTTAGCGCACAACCGGATCATACCGGGCCATATATTCCCTCTAGAAATAGAGGAGGACCGGAAAAAGACTTATCGAGAGCCGGGGACACAGGGGAGAGGTAGCGAGTAGATTACCGGTCCCTAAAAATAGAATTGAAATATGGCTTCTGGTCTGCAACCTCCCTTATTCTATCTTTCTGTCTCTGTATGTTTTTTTGTTGACTTTCTCCATGCGACCCATCTCCTTAGTGTGATACAGTATATGCATTGTTAAAGGTGTGCTGACTTTAGGATGAAGTCTAGTTGCGTTGACCATGATCCTTGTTTAACAATGTACTTACATACACATATTATATGGGTGTGGCTTGGTTGCACATTATCGTTTTAAGCCTCGGCCTCTTGTTTTACTGGTCTCAGAGGACAGCCGGCATTGAGTACTAATTGGTTCCAGAGCGAACCATAACACGGACTCCACCAACGACTGTCCGCCTTCATCACCACAGGACCGTAACGAGTGTTTTGCAAACAACACAGAGGGGCTGATAAGAGGCCAGGTGGGTAATTGATGTGGTTACTAAGTGGCTAATTTGCATTCTTTACGCATATCAAACTAAGCAGAGGGAGAGATGGGGGGTAAATTGGACAGGGTTGGGGGGAATTACAGTCATAAATGACAACATGAACTTAAAATTTAGTCTTAAGTGCCTAGAAATCTTCGAGAAGACTCACACAGAATAAAGTGCTTAAGGACTTTAAAAGAGTTGAGTGTAAGAGCTGGCCAATACAGCAAACCATTTCATCAAGTCATTAACCCATACACATACATTATATATACACATACATTTTATATATATATATACATACACACACACATACATACATACATACATACATATATATATATACATACACACACACACACACACATACGTATGTATGTATGTATGTATGTATGTATACATACATATACATACATATACACATGTATACATACATATACACATGTATACACATATATATATACATATGTATACATATATACACATATGTATACATATATACACATATGTATACATATATATACATATGTATACATATATATATATACATATGTATACATATATATATATATACATATGTATACATATGTATACATATATATATATATATACATATGTATACATATATATATATATATACATACGTATACATATATATATACATACGTATACATATATATATACATACGTATACATATATATATACACATACGTATACATATATATATACACATACGTATACATATATATATATACACATACGTATACATATATATATACATACGTATACATATATATATATATATACATACGTATACATATATATATATACATACGTATACATATATATATACATACGTATACATATATATATACATACGTATACATATATATATATATATATACATACGTATACATATATATATATATATATACATACGTATA
>NW_025735062.1:0-3447 GCF_021292245.1 Micropterus dolomieu
GAATTAGTTTGCATGTTGAGTGAAAGAAGCAGGGCTCAGAGATGAATACGTGTTAACATGACATGACATTCAGTAGACTCTCTTTTAAACACCACATGGAATTTACTGTCAAATGTAATTCAAGTTATATCGTGATTTTACTGTACACATGCAGATATTACATGCTCATGTGCACGTACCCACGCTTGGAAACAACTGGATCTGCTGGTTGTATCAAATACTTTCAGTGATTAATGCTATTTATTTCTCTGGGAGGACCCTTCTGTTGACCAAATACAACTTTATTGATTGTATGTAAAATAAAATCAGTTTTAATGTACCTGCCTGTCTTTGTTGAATTAATGTCTGAGTCTGTGGAAGGATTTTAATTTTATTGACATGTTTTATAAATTGTGATCCACCACAATTTAAAGCTCAAGTAATACTTTCTGCTTCTTGATGTGCATTTTGTCATCTGGCCACACCACGATGGTCCATACAGATTACATATCGACTGAACATGTGTAAACATGTCTGCCTATGCAAACATCCCATTGTCTATAAACACAACCACGTGCTCTGTCCAGCCCGCTCTCCTTGTTCATTTTGTATTATATTGGATCATATTTACTGTGCTATACCTACTCACATGTATTTACGTTTGTCGTCGACTGATAAAAGCTATGGTAAAGAAATTGTTCTGTGTCATTATACATAAATCAGTCGACGGGTTTGCAGAGGTAAAGCGATGTTGATATCGTAGATTTTATGTTGCTTATTTATGGAAATGATCCCCATAATCATTCAGGTGTGACGCAGTCTTAATGCTGTTGGATGTTTACATGATTGACAGGAGCTGGAGTCGGTGTGTGTTACAGGGAGAGCTTCAACAGTCTCAGTAAGCATCGATTTACCAAGTTAAATGACATCTATGTTAAAACCATAAAATCTCTAACTTATAAATAGGTTACCCATAAACCTCTACATTGCATACTATAACCATGCTAACATATAGCCTTTCATATGTCAATATGTTGTAAAGATTCACAAAGAGCTCAGGCAAACAGAAAGAAAAGAAAAAAATATTTACTATGAGTGCATGAAATGTCAATTAATTATATTAATATTTGATCTGTAACATTATGCCTCATTAGTATGTCTTAATTCTTACTTTTGAGTTTTGGGGATGTAGTTTATCTCACTAATTAAACTGTAGTGTTGTATGAGCAGATCTAATCTCTCATCCCGCCTTATCCAAGCACTTCTCTGAAAATCCAAGTACACTCTAAAATTAAGCATTTTCCCATTTTTCTCCTCTGATCTCAGCTCAGCCTTCTGCAGCACACCAATCAATAATATTTGTCCGTGCTATACCGAGTTAGCTCAGTGATGTGTCTATATACACACAGTGTAGCATGTTAGCTGCTTTTCAGCTGAAACAAATTATTACAAAATAAGTTTACTGGTCATTTTTTAAAATTAGTAACTACTGTGAATCCATATGATCTTATCATCTATATTCTGTACTTTGTAGTTTGTGAAATACTCTTGAAAACCTTGGGATTTGATAAGTTGCATTTAGAATATTTATCACAGATATGTGTGTCTCCAAGCTTGAGAAAGAGTCTCTCTAATCAAACATAAAGAAATGAGTTATAGTTTTTGAGAAATGAGTTGTGTGGTGTCAAAGAACTTGACTGGCCTGCATAAGAGTCCTGATCTCAACCCCATCGCACATTTGGGATGAACCAACATCAGTATCCGACCTCACTGATGCAATTGTAGCTGAATGGGAGCGGGGGTTAGAGGCTTGCATACATTGCACACATACATGACTGTCTGCCTTTCTTTGCTGTCCGATGACAAACACTTTGCTCTTCTCTGACACAAAACCCTTCTGCACTCTTCCTGGGGACAATAGCTATGCAGTGAGGTGGGACTGCAAGAGGAAAAGCATTTATCCTAGCGGAGTAGTGCTGATGACCCTCCCTGCTGGCTCTCTCTTGCTCTCTTTCTCCCTCAGGGCTAAGACAGGAAGCTTTTCTGTCGTCTGGAAGTAGTCGGGGGAGGGGGCAGATGTGAGGTTAGTGGCAGGCGGACCGCTGTCACACCACACACAGCTTTTTCAGGACACAGGCTGTACTTTTGACATGTGTCTACTGACATTACCCATGATGCCACCCCTCCTCCTCCTCTCTCCTGGCTAGGGTTGTCTCCTCGCCTCACAGGGGTAATGGTGTGTGAGACAGGTCGAGAGAGGGAGAGGGAATATGCTGTGTCTGTGTGAGTGTGACAGAGAGAGAAACTCAGAAACAGGGCACACATAGACAGAGGAAGAGCTTTTGCTTCTGCACGTTTTTTTCTCATAAGCAGAGCAGACTATTGTGTTTGAGTGTTTACATTTGTATAATGCCCAGATTTCTTTAAGAAGCAGTTTGTCTGTATGTGTGAATCTTTCCACATGCTAGGCTAATTCCTCTCACAACCCTTCATCCATTTGATTTTTAACAAATAATCAAAGGGAAATAACCGTCACTACTGTTTGCTGGCTAAATAGCTAGCCGGGGTTGTTACTACGAGCCTTTTGTTCATCCTTGTATAACTGGAGCGAGAGCTGTTTCCGCATTTTCTGGAGTAATGTCACGTTCGCGTCACATTGAATGTATATTTTACGACTTAAAGGTTTAATGTCCCACAGGGGCAATTTAACTTTCAAAGAAAAGTCAGTAGTAGTAAATATACTGTGTGTGTGTGTGTGTATATGTATGTATAAATGTGTGTATGTATGTATAAATGTGTGTGTGTATGTATGTATAAATGTGTGTGTGTATGTATGTATAAATGTGTGTATGTATGTATAAATGTGTGTATGTATGTATAAATGTGTGTATGTATGTATAAATGTGTGTATGTATGTATAAATATACGTGTATACATATGTGTGTATACATATATGTGTATACATATGTGTGTATACATATATGTGTATACATATGTGTGTATACATATATGTGTATACATATATGTGTATATATATGTGTGTGTGTATATATATATGTGTGTATATATATATATATATGTGTGTATATATGTGTGTATATATATGTGTGTGTGTATATATATATATATGTGTGTGTGTGTGTGTGTGTATATATATATATGTGTGTATATATATATATATGTGTATATATGTATATGTGTGTATATATGTATATGTATATATATGTATATGTATATATATGTATATGTATATATATGTATATATATGTATGTATATGTATATATATGTATATGTATATATATGTATATGTATATATATGTATATATATGTATATGTATATATATGTATATATATGTATATGTATGTATATGTATGTATATGTATATATATGTATATGTATGTATATATATGTATATGTATGTATATGTATATATATGTATATATATGTATATATATGTATATGTATA
>NW_025735063.1:0-3253 GCF_021292245.1 Micropterus dolomieu
CGCATACATAGCTACTGTATTCGATGCTCTGGGAATGAGAACGGGCTGGATATACTCGGGAAGTGGAGGCCACACTGAATGATCCAGCATGGGTTTCATGTCTGGGGGTTCAGATCTGACTGATTTCTGACTCAGAGGAGGAGGAGTGTGATCTTTGGCGGTAATCTGGCTTTGAGCATTTTAAAGTATCTTAATCAGCTCCATGAGCTGTGAGTCACTGCTGCAGCGCCACCTGCTGTCTGTGCAGCCAAACTATAATATCTAACTTCCTGTTGATGTTGTTGCACCTGCAGCAATCATGGATTTCATATACTGTGTATACATTTATATATTTCAACCATATGACCTCTGGTGGGCTCCATAATCCAGCAGACAGCATTTACCAAACTGTCAGTGTGAGTTTGATGAAAGGAAAGCTCCACTGGTGTGAACACATTCAGTAAGTGTACAGGTGTGGGTGACATCACAGCCCAACAGGTGTGTAAGCAGAGTGAATCCATATGGTTGCAGCCCTTTAGCCCAGTATTTATATATATTAAGCTGCCAAGAATGAGATAAAGACAGAGCTCACGTTTCCCAAACAACATCTCAAATTTAATAAACACTTTGTTTACCTGTTTTCAAACTGTGAGGGTCGGTTAGAGTCCAGACCAACCAATCACATCCAGTAACACTCCAGCCTTCATCTGTTCGGCCCAATTTAGACTTAGTTTCAGTCTGAAAATGTAACAGTTTAGTTTTGGTCAAATTTCAGTATTTTGATTTTTTTTTTTGTTCACTAACCTGAAGATATTTGTCAGTAAATTTTTTTCTTCACACATGCATCCTTAAATTTGGAGTTTTCTAATCATATTGAGCGTTTACAGCTGCCGCCATCTTTGTTGAATGCTTACAACTCATTCTCATCCCAGCTCGTCACGTATGGACGCTGCGTCAGCACCACTTACCGTCACTTTTTAACACCCTGGCTACCTTTTAGCGTCGTTTCTCCACATGTAGGGTTCCATGGTAAAGTTAGCAACAATGCATTTACAACCTCAGGTTAGAATTTCAAAATAAAACTGGTGGTTAAAGTTGTGAAATGTTAAAGTTAGGTTTATAAAAAGATCATGGTTTGGGTTGAATTTAACTACATTACTTATGTGACTTATGTAAGTTACTTACATCGTGGTGCAATGTTGACTTTTTGTTTCACACAGAAAACGAACATTGGTCTCCTGGATGAAAGCCATTTTTCTAACCAGTCCACCCCGACCACAGTCTGACTTTTCTGTATTTAAAAAACAGGCCTCCGGTTAGCGTAGAACAATGTTGGTAACAGATGCTAAAGGAACTGACAACACATACTATCTGACGCCATGAGAATGAGAATGGGCTGTTACTTACTGGATAACAAGCTTCTGGTCAAACTGGTCAAGCATCTAAATCAACTTTTAATTTTACATTAAAACAGTAATCACTTCATTTGTCCTTTAAGTTTTGATAAAACATACTGTCAACAACTATTTTTCTTCACAGTTTTTGCGTTGATGAAGTTAACCCAGCAACACTGTTTATGTTGACACTGTAAGCTAATCAGGTTCAGGCTCGCCACCAGCCCTGGGTATAAACACTCCTTCATTACTGAACCAAGTGTTTGATAATGATTGATAAAAGACATAAGAAAGGATCGTAAAAGAAGTTATTCCTCCAACCTGCACTGCTAATTAGCTAATGTTAGCTTCCAGCATGTTACTAATAAGTGTGTTTCCATCCACCTTGTTTTCTGTTAGCGTGTATAAAGACCTGAGCGGAAATGTCTGGCTGTTTATTCTGGATGGACATCAGAGATAATGATTAGTCTCCCTAACTGATTCAACACAGCGCCCGGAGGTCGGAGACAACATCTATTGGTCGGTCTGGAGGCAGAGAGATCCTGATTGGGTGCTCAGACATGAAGCTTGTACTTTTTAAAATTTTCGTCTCTGATTTGTTGGTTAACAGCAGAGCGATGGTAAGCTTAGACTGATTTTGGGAAACGTGATCGCAGTCGGTGAGAGACGAGAGCATTTACACCAACTTCCCCGTCAGAGCTCTGCCCTGTAAACATTAAGCCTTGGTCACACCTGGATAGCCTGCGGAGTTAGTGTTTGTTTCTATCACCCTGTAGTCCCAGGCGGGTGGGGTAGTTGGTTACTGACACATATCGCAGTGGATTTGTTAAAGAGCTATTAAATCAGAATCTGATTTAATCCCGTTTGGTTTTACAGCCCTGATGCAGTCAGATAACAGAAAGCGATGGGTTTCCTCTGTGCAGGTTGTTTTACATAGAAATGAACTGAAAGTAAAGTCTGTCCTGAAACTGATGGATGATCAGGAACCTGCAGGTCTGATTGTGATCAGCTGCAACTTTGTGGTAAAAACCTTCACAGGAACCGAAGCAGAAGAAAATAAAGTTCAACAGTTTCTCTTTTATCGGAGACAGAAAAGTCTCAACAGGTCTTTGTGTCCAACGTCAGCGATCCAGTCCAACAGGTGTGCGTTAAAGTCCACTTCATGTGTGATTGTTTATGTTTCTTTCTTTCTCAGGACTCTAGGACTTCTCAGAACTTAACCCTTAAGTGCATTGAGAGCATGTGACTGTGCATTCAAATGGTGTCGGAATAATCGGATGAATTATTTCCCAACTGGGAAACTTCACGTGAACGCCCCCTGAAGTCAGAACAACAACTCGGAAAGTCTGAGAACATTTTGGTGCACAAGTTGCCAGGTTGTTGACATCATATACATGGAAACATGGTGGACAAACATGGCAGATGGTTTGAAACATTTCTTGCTAACGCGTAATTCGTAATATGGTATTAGGTTAGTTTAGGTTTGTTTCCTGTCCATGTAGTGTGTCCAAAATTAATTAGGAAAGTTATTTATTTGCAGTAAAAGCAATATGTCAGTAGTTTCAGGTAATGTACTGGTGCTGTTGGAAACAAATCTAAAAATAAATTGTAATAGAAAGTTTTAACCTCTTTCACCACACTTTGATGACAACAATCCAACACATCTTTGTAGTAGCGTCCATGTTGTTACCACATTCCAACTTAAGAGCACATTAACACACACTGAAGTCTAAAGAACAACTTCACACCTCAGGAAATGGGACCATCCGAGGAGCACGCGAACGCACCATGACTGTGACGGAAAGTGGTTTGGTGTCAGGTGGAGTTGGCAGGACTCTGAAAGTGTGTTTCTGCTGAATCTTGGTTGCTCTCTAACTTAC
>NW_025735064.1:0-3248 GCF_021292245.1 Micropterus dolomieu
ATGCCATAAAGTGATGGTTAGATGAGACGGGGAGTCATCCTAAAACTCCTTAAAGTGAGCTCTTTCAAGAAGGGATTAGATATATATAATTTTCTTCACGCTAAGCGTCAACTTTATGAATGTTAAATGCTGGCAGCTTTCTGCCCATTAATCAACAGCAGTGGCATAGCTGAATGATATCAACAAACATGACCCAAAATGTCCTTCTTTCATAATGGGATCTCAGATCAGATGAATATAAACATCCTCATTACTGGGTTATCAACCACATCAAAGTCTCTTTCCAGACTCTCTCTGGAGTCTGCTGAGTATCTAGGTAGGAAGTGCAGCCACACTAAGGGACAACACAGCAGTGGTAATTGAAAGTGATAGCTGCCAAAACTGGAAGACAAACCATGCAGAATATGATGAACAACTGTGCCAACAAATGCATTGTTTATATGTGTGACATGTGTGCATGAGAAACTACATTAAGCCTATTTAAAATGCATGAATGTGATTGTCTTAGTCAGATTTATAACAATAAAAGCCAAATTATTCAAATGAGTCAAAATAAAATGCCAGGTTAAATAAAATTATTTGCTGTGTAGCTGGTGAGTCTATCTATAGGCAATAGGCAAGTCAGAGAAAATGTTTGGAGAGAAAAATATATGGACTGAGACTGACATGATGAGTAAGGAAGCAACAAATCAAATGTGTGTGTGGGGCATGTGTGTGCCTGGTGTCATTGTCTGCATTTTAAATAATTTACACTGAGAAGGGTAAAACGATCACACACAGGCATTCATCATATATTTACTCTAGGATGCTGAGAGGAGTGTCTTTCAAAGAACCATGTGTCAGCACATGCAGTGTGCTGACATGGAAAGTTACAGAAATAGAATGAATCAAAGAGAGGTGGAGGAGGTGATCAAGGAGGAAAAGAGAGAGGGGCGGAGGAGGGTGAAGAGGTAAGCTTCAGTGTTATTTTTCTCCATTTTCACTGCAGCCATATTAGAGTTTAATGTTGTGGGACAATAGTTGAACACCAAAGCTGTATTATATTCCCTTTAAACGTGCTCTTCAGCTCTCTAGTGCAAACATTTTTTTTCTCTTTATATCACACCGCTGTATTTCTGAAACAGTTTTTGTGCTTATATGTAAGCTTTGTCAGCCACCCCAGCTGTCTCACCTCTCTCTTTTGAACTCTACTATTATCTCAACGTGTCATCTCCATTTCTTTCCCAGTTTGTGTAAACTTTATGGACGTGGTTGCCAAAAGGAAACTGAAATATTGTTCCTGTGGCTCTTTATCCTACCTGGTGTGTTTCCCTAGTGATGATCTTTTTTTCTCATTTGCTTTTTCCCCTCATTCTCTTTCCATCTGTGCACCTTTCTCTCCCCTTTGTCTCCACCTGCGCCTGCCTCTCTTTTCTACTTTTGTTTACTTGAAGGGGATTCAAAGCTGCCAGAGGGAGGAAAGGGTGTTGGAGATGAGGTTGTGGAGGGTTGATTTGTCTCATTGGTGCTGATTGTAATCAATTACGGTGTGCTGCTCATTAGAGCTAAACTTCATCATTATAGAAACAGCATCTGCTGTCTGTATACACTTTGACAAAGTAGACAAGCAACACTAGACCACATCGATGCCAGGCACTTAGGTTTGTCATAATATCTCACAGAGTGGCCATCAGATGCGGTAACATCATTTTAAGGAGGTGTGTTCATATTCTGACTACAGTAACTGGGCGTTTAATTTATGGATCATATCGAACATGGCAAATTCTATTGTGTTTTTTATTTCCATCTGTCCACCACACTGCCCATGCACAGACACTTACACGCACACATGCACACGCACACAATTTTCTGCCCAGCCCTCTGTGCCTGGCCACACACAGGGTAAAGCTGTAGATTATAGCAAAGGTGAACACAGGCCACCTGTGCTTAACAATGATATGCTGCCCATTCAAGGTCGCAGCTGAAACACATACACGCACGCACGCACACACACACACACTTATTCACAATAGTTATAGACTTATAGGTATGGACACAGTCACAGAATTACACACACACTCTTAACCACACACCTACACATATACGTGCAGGTGAGGGTTAAAACCTCAGCTCATAAATCAGGGAGGCTGGAGTGGCTGGCATTTAAGGCCTACCACTGTTCCAGAAGTCAGTGATGGAAGACGCTGGGTTATGATGGGAAAATTAATACAATATGTTTCTCTCTAGAGCTCTCTATACATTTATGCCTCTACCACTGTCTCTTGCTATATTTTACCTGAAACTCACCTTTATTTCTGTAGACAAATAAAGACGGCTAAATCCAAAAAAGCAACACATGGTAGAGTCACAGTTGATACACAGACAGTAGAGAAAGATACAAGCAAAGAAACTCTGCGTTGTTGTGATTTCCATTAATTAATAGCTTGAAATAGGAAAGTGTCCGTATCTGCAGGATGTCTAGTTTTTCTATCTTTGTCAGAGTGGTTAATATTTGGGATAATTTAACTGTGCGCTCTCCCTCATGCGTCTGGATGCACGGATAGTTGTTTTCTCTACTCTGCTCTGTGCTGGACTGTTCTATTTCGTATAGGCTTCGCCCTCTAAGGCTATTGCTATTGGGTTTACCCCTTCCGCGCGCCTGCGCGGCACTGAGAATTTTAGTCTACACCCACCCACAGCGTGGGCCTCTCCTACGTCCGCTACGTCCCTCTCCTACGTCCCTCAACTTAGAGGGCTGCACCTATACTCATAGAATCCGGGTTACAGTACGTAACCCCTGTTCTATTTCGTATAGGCTTCGCCCTCTAAGGCTATCACTACTGGGTTAGAGGTGAAGCAGGATGAGTCAACGCCCACCCACATCCGCCTCTCCTACATCCGCAATCTTGTATATATACACACAACGGTGTATAAAAGAGTGGCGGCGCCGGGCGGATAGCTTTGCCATTCAGGACGAGGAGGTGTGGCAGTCCACCTGCTCTCTGGACGAAGGCCTCGATCTGCTGTTGACGGAAGAACGGGAGTTGGATGGCTCCACTCTTCCCATTCACGGGTCTCCGAGCGGCTCCTCGCTTCCCCCTTTCCGGCCTCGACGCTACTAGGTTGCTGCGGCGAGGCAGGCTGATAGGAAGCTATCATTGAGCTAACGGATAGCTAACGTGACGCTCACATGCGGTCTGCCTGGATCAGCCGACCAGGGAGACCCTGTTTGCCCACGTTGCTCCACATTAGCTGCAGCTAATGACAGC
>NW_025735065.1:0-3239 GCF_021292245.1 Micropterus dolomieu
CGCTGCAATTATAATGAGATGGGATTAAGGAGCAGATTTGATGCAGCTACACAGTGCAGTAAAGAGCCCATTGCCTTGTATATTAAACATGACTTCCTGTGTTGCCTCAGATAACAAATATTGCGCAAACATTGCATCTTTTCAATCTTAAGTATCCTGTGTTTGAACAGAGTCGGCATGTTGGTTTTCCACAACAGAGACCTACCTTACGTACGTGTGAAAACAATTCAGGTTTCATACAGGATTTCATGTGTGATTTGTTGAGAAGCGGATGAGGCAATGGAAGAGGGGAAATCACACACAACCGCCTGATGACGCAAGAGAAAAAATAGCCTCTTTCTGTCTGACTGAAAATCACACAGACTCGTGTAATGAAGTTGAATTTGGTCCCTACAACTGAGTCCTTGTCCCTCAGACAGTAGAGATCTTTTTCAATCGACGCCATTTTCTTTAAACCAGAAAGCCAAAATTAAAGCCTGACTGAGAGAAGTGCGTCAACGGCTGCCTTGCTGTCTCTAGAAACACCCTGTGTCAAAGTAATTATATGTATGTAGGAATAGGTTTGGGACTGGGGATGTGAATCTCTTATAAAAATGTGAGATGGATAATATACATATTTATACTTTTGTGCAGCTCCTATAATTGCACACTACATAGTGAAGAAATAGAGAATGTTTGCATTATAATAAGAATAGCAAACAGTATGGGCACGAAAGCTTCACAGCAGTTTCTGAGCAGTTGCACATTTTTCTGTGACATGATGTACTGCCTTGATTTATCTTCTCATTGTTGTCTGCAAGAGAATTTACCAGAATAAAATGCAGAAGCAATAGGAAGCAGGCATTTATTTTGTGAATGTGGTAGATAAGATTTAATTTCGTCTACCAAAGGTCCACAGGCTGACAACGCCAGCGCAAAGAAAAAGCATCTATTCTGCCAGTTTTTCAATGTTTTTAGACCTATTCTTAATTTATATTCTCAGCATATACAGTAGGGAGACTGTCCGATTCACAATGGGGTGAAAATGGTTGGCTACTTTGTTGGGTTTATCTTCCCTTTTCGATGCTCTGGAGTACAAATACAGACAGATTACTAGTTATTTCCTCGCGCCGACACAACGACTGCCAGTTGAATGTTGGAGGAAGTCTTTACAACTTGATATATCCCGTCTGTTTGTCAGCAGCAGTTCTTTGACTTTATGTGTCAGGGGGCCCATAACTGTATCACTCTCTAAGTGCACATGTTCAATGTGAAAAAGTGGTCACCCAGTTTGGTGTATAAACATGCCACAGCTGTACCACACAGAGCTGGCCTCATCATTTCCCATTAAAGAATCGGATGAATCCTGGTGGGAACGTTTCCTCCACTTGGACTGATTGAGCTTCACACCAGTTTAAGGGAGAAACACTGACAAGAACTCCCACACAAACCTCTCTGCTCCTTGAAGTGAAATTATTCCATCATGCCGTAGTGTTGAATTGGTGCTGCTTCAGTGTAGCAGCTAATGTGACCTTCATTACTTCTTTCTTCTTTTACCCTTGTGTCTGTAGTGATCTGCAGAGAGAGAGAGAGAGAGAGAGAGAGAGAGAGAGAGAGAGGTGCGCTGTGATTTGTTTGTCCTTCACATCAGGTGCTGCGTCCTTGCGGCAGGCAGATCTCAGTCTTCCTTCCCTGACATGTTTTATTTTATATATTTTTTTTTTTTCCTGTTCTCGTCTACCCAGGCGTAGTGCTGCGCAGCGAGCCCCATTCTGCAGAGGGAGTGAGATGCAGGGTTATTTTCACTGTATGCATTCTGCTTCTGTCGACACTTTCTGCAGTAGCTCGCGCATTATGAAAGCCTGCTGCAGACTGAGTTACTGCTGTGTTGTTTGACTGAATTTGTTTATCTGTGTGTGTACATTGTTAGTGGCATACAAGGTGCACCCATAAGCATAATACAGATCCTGGTGCACCCCATTGTACACCAGTTCAGAAATTTTAATTAGTCTCGGGCCGCTCTGGAGTTCATCAGCTAGTCTCATTAGTGAGGAGTCCACGATACCCCTGGGCCTCTAATCTCGCTCAGTCTGCTGTCATCCCGCTGAGAATTTGGATCTCTATTAATTCATTTGACATGGTGACCCTCATGTCCAGCGCATAATTATTTCTTGTTCTTTTTTTTTTTTTTCTTTCTTTTTTTTTTCAGGAGCAGTACCCTTTGCAGTTGGAGTATTTTTCCTTGCTGAGCATCACCACCTTTTTGATTGTATTGCTAATCGGTACATGTGTATGTCTGTGTTTGTGTACTTCTTGTTTAGGTGACTTGGGCAGAGCAACAGGTTTCCAAACGGAGGAAAAAGAGGGATGTCTACGTAGAACCTTTAGATCCCAAGTTCAGAGACCAGTGGTACTTGGTGAGTATGAACAGAATCTTCACTGGACAAAAACAAAAAGGCTGTGTGTGTTTTGTGTGTGTCTGCAGGACATATTTCAGCATTGCACACTGGTTGAGCTTTTTATCCACCCGAAGTCAGTACGTGTAATTAAATTTGAAACTGATGTTTCCCCCAAGCCAAAAGACGAGCCTGTATGAATCCAATATACCGTCTTTGTGTGAAATGCTGTTGTGTGTCTTGTTTGCAGAACTAGAAGCAGAAGTCTGAGTGATTTCACCTTAGAGATTCAGCTTGAACAATAGCATACGTACATACTCAGAGCACCTTTTGAAAAATGAATTGCGTGCTTTTTCAAAATTGATGGTTTACTTTAGACTGTAGACAGCACAGCAACACAGAGAGAGAGCAGAGAGAGACGGACAGAGGTGATTCACCTTGAAGCACTCTTGTTTTCAGTTGATTGATTTTCACGTTTGACTTGAAAAATGTCACCAATACACTGGCCTGTAAAAAGCAGCAGTAACAACGTCTGAGATTTTCTATTCGGCTCCACTCTCCCTTCAATTACTGCGAGGATGCTTCAGGCAGAAGAAGATTCATGGTGATGCAAAACAGACTTGCCTCACCAGTTGTTCAAAATGTCTGTGCTTTAAGAGAGGTAGGCTGAGATCCCTGGTGTGGTGGAGTGGTTTGTGGTACCTTGAAAGGCAAACAAGTAGATAAAAGCCTGCTGCCTGTATCAGTGTGACTAGATGCAGCAGATTCTGCCATGCTTTCAGAAGTTATTAGTATTTCACTGATAGTAAAACCTGTCTGTCATACATGTAGGTAAGGAAAGGTTTTGTTATTTATATATATATA
>NW_025735066.1:0-3224 GCF_021292245.1 Micropterus dolomieu
TCTATTTCAGCACCAGCCGCTATCAATTTATTTATTTTCTATTTGTCTGCTATCAAAGCAACGTGGCCGCGGGCCGCCTGTTGCTGCGATGTAGAGTGTCTTTCAGTACAAACGAACGCTGATTAAGTCGTTTTTAGGCGACCCAACAGTGAAAAGGTCGAAGCTCTGTGACGGCACCCAAAGACAATTTCACCGCTCGTCAAATGTGGATACGACTCACCTCTAAGGGAACACGCTGTGTGGAAGAAGACTTGAAACTAGTGACTGAGACCATGAACTCATCAGGAAAGTGTTTGAGGGAATAAATCAGCTGAGACATTTTCTCATAGACTTCTTTCTGCAAGCAGTGGAGTCGCTGAGGACTTTCTAACCTCATGCCCCAAATATAAAACACTAAGACCAAAAAACTTTTCCAAATATACCCCAAATTCAAATTTATATCAGACTCACAGAAACTCCCCTATTTACTGGGAGAAATGCCCAAATGTCAAATAATATGTCTCCTCATTCCATGAAGTGAAGACAACCAGCGGAAACTGATAAATACATTAAATAACTGTACTTATGTTCGGATTATTAAGATTTTGTTTGATATTTTAGTAATTGTTCCTGATTTTTTTATTTTTTTTTTATTTCACATTTGATACTGATTTTTCAATCAATTTTTTATTTTTTGTCTATTAACACACACACGATTAGTTTTATGTATTTGTTATTTTAATTTTTAATATATTTAAACATTTTTTCTAAACACTATTTTTAATATTTATTTTTATGTAATTTTTATGATATATTTTCTATTGTATTTTTTATTAACACACACAAACACATCTTTTACTGTTTTATTTACTTATTTAATAAATGTATGAAATTCATTGTTATTTATTTGTTGTGATACATTCATGCCAATAAAGCTGATTTGAATTGAGAACCATTACGTGTTGGTCTGAATATTGGACTGTTTTTTCCCTAGAAATTCGTCCTAAAAATGTCTTATTTTCAGTTCTGCCACTTTAAATGTTGATATAAACCCACGAGAAAAACCAACAACCTGCCTTGTTTTATTTTATTCAGTGTGTTTTTATTAAACTTATTTTCAAATAAAATGATTTTCTTTATATAATCAAGATTTGGTCGTGTGTGTGTGTGTGTGTCAGGGTGTGTGAGGTGCGCTCGGTGGACGGCACCTCCATCACGGCCTTCATGGTCCACGAGTGCGAGGGCTCGAGTCGCATCGGCTCTCGGCCCCGTCGGTACCTGTTCAGCGGTCACAGCAACGGCAGCATCCAGATGTGGGACCTGACCACCGCCATGGACATCGCCGGCAAGGTCGACATCAGAGGTGGGACGCAACATTATTGAGGACAGGTTTCTCAAAATCGATGTAGCTTTAATGTTCTGTGATTGGTCGGTGAGTGATGTGGGCTCTCATTGGTTGTTTCGTAGCGCTGGGCGGGCCGACCGAGGAGGAGCTGCTGGAGCTGTTGGACCAGTGCGACCTGGCTCTGACCAGAACACCTGACAGCACACCTAGAGCCTCCACCTGCAGGTACACACACACACCCCCACACCAATAACAAATACACACCTTGGTCATGTGACCCTCACCCGACCGTCAACCTTGCTGTTGACTCTTGTGACTTCCTGTCCCACCAGTCTTCACTCTCAGCTCAGCGACGTCTTCAGGACGGAGCGTCTCCACCCTGCAGCAGGAGGACGAGCAGCCGGAGCTTCGGGTTCGTCCGCTTCGCTGTGCGGCAGCCTCCCCCGACAGGCTCCGCCCCCCGTGCCCCTCACCAAACCGGTCAGAGACTGCGGCCTATCAGCCGGGGTCGGGCCGCACACGCTAACCATCCCAGCCTACGGCCACAACTCCGGCACCGGCCCGACCGCCAGCCCCCGGCTCCCCAGACACCCGGACCGGGAGTGGGGGTCTCTCCGAAGGGGGAGCTTTGTGGAACGCTGCCAGGAGCGCGCCAAGGGTTCAGAGGCCGGCTCAGGGTTCGGGGTCCCGGCGGGAACGGAGGGTGTCAGACGGAGCTTAGCGGTGTGCAGCGAGTTAGAGGCTAGGTTCGGCCTCAGGACCCCCACCACCTTCTCTGTGTCGCCCGGTGCACGCCACTCCTCAGGAACACCTTCGTCACTGTCATCATCATCACCGTTGTCCTCATCTTCGTCACACCGCAGGTCCACGCCTACTTCCCCAACAAGCCCCGCCCCACCTCCAGCCATGAGCCCGACCCGGTCTCAGGCGCCTGCCTCGCCTTGTCGCCCTGCTGCAGCGTCTCCTGCAACGCCTCCTGCTGATGTCCCGGCTTCACCGGAAAGCCCGGCGAGTCCAGACAGCCCCGCCGTCGGCCCGCCCACCAGCCCCAAACCACACATGAACGAGACCAGCTTCTGATTGGCTGTTCTGTCTGAGACTCATGAACCCGACAGTTGATCCTGAGAGCGGATTCATGTTTCCGCGGGTTTGTCCTTAACCAGCTGGCAGGACTGAGCGAACAGCCAATCAGCGGCTGAGTACAGTTCTGTTGCCATAGTTACCAGATGCTGGTTGGTTGTTGCCTGGCGTCCAGCTCACGGGATCACGGCTAGCTACCCAACGTCAGGTGGGAGGAAAAACAGCTGAAAGTCTCGACTGTTGTCCTAAAGACGCACTAATCAATATTTCTACATTATCAATAAAAGAAATTACTCGGTGTCACGTGAACAGGACTGTTCATTAAGCTCCGCCTCCCTCAGTTATTGTCGCTGTCCTGTCAATCTACCTGTTCTCACACGGCATGTGATTGATTTCAGACAGAAGTAAACAAAAGCAGCTTCCAGTAAACAGCGAGCGAGCGAGCTAGCTAGCTAATTGTGCTAATGTTAGCTCCATGAGTTGGTTGAAAACGTCTCCAGCTGTCTCATTTTATGGCTACACACATGATGTCATGCTAACAGACTGAAGCTAAAGCTAACAGCTGACATGAAGAAACACCATGTTCTTGTGTGGCAGCGATAAGTAGTCCTACTGTGCTATAGTTAGCGTTAGCAGCTACGCTAGCACTTTCCAAAAAGTTTTCTCCTCAAATACTTTTCTCTTTTTAAAAGTGAAGCAAACTGTTTGAAGATACATCTGTGTTTGTCTTGCCGCAGAGTTTTTAGTGCTAGCATAGCTTCAAATCCAGTCGTTATGGAAGCCCATTTCTGCCACTGTGATGGGGGGGGGGGGGGGGGTT
>NW_025735066.1:3244-17986 GCF_021292245.1 Micropterus dolomieu
GGGGGGGGGGGGGGGGGGGGGGGGGAAATTATTAATTTCCTCAAAATAATGAGTAACATTCTCAAAATATCAAGTTAGTACCTCCATAATATTGGCTTACTATTTCAAAATAGTCATTATTTTGAGATATTAACTCATTAGAATAACTAACAGGATCTTTTCATTGGTTTCATCACAGTGGCAGAAATGGGCTTCCGTAAGTCGTCGTCCAGGAAAGAGACTTTTTATAAACTCCTGGGAGGTGAAATCAAGGACGCGTTGTTTTCATAAATTAACGTAGCTTTTTTAAGCAACGGAGGAGAAAAGTTTGTTTATTTTTTGTTTTGCAGGTAAGTTTCTCTAACCGGGACCCTTTTCTATTCAACCGTCTGATCAAGTTTGTATAGAAACTATATTTTTTTGTAAATTCACACTGTGATGAAGGAAAACACGTCGTCTTCAGTTTGTCTTTTCGCCAAGCCTGAACGCCTCACAGTGACAGCCAATCAGCTTTCAGCTCTGCTTTTGCTGCCAAATTAACACCGACAGACGAAAAGATGCTGATGGGAAATTTCAGCAACACTTTTACCTGGAAAGATCTTTTGTTTTGTGGAAACTAATTACAGGAAAAAAAAGATTTCTTTGAAAGCTCCGTTTAAACCCCCCCAAAAATATTAATAAAAGATGAATTAATTATTGAAAACATTCTTTATGTTGATGTTGTTGTACGTTTACCTGTTACACTCTTTAGGCATTAATTATTTTGGTGTACTACTGTGGTGGAATTTAACAAAGTGTATTTATTCAAGTACTGCAGTCAAGTAAATTTTTCATGTACGTGTACTTTACTTGAGTATGTCAGAACTTCTACTTCACTACATTTATCTGACATGAATTACTTTTCAGATTCATATTAATAAATAGATTATGATGTAATATTATAGTTAAGAATCCTGCATAATAAGTATTTTTACTTTTTGTACTTTAACTATGTTTTGATTTTAAAACTTTTTCAGTAACATTTTATAAGCAGGACTTTGACTACAGTATTAGAGTAACTAGAGTATTTCTACACTACACTTCCCACAATATCAGTGCTTATCCGGATTAATTTAATTAATTCTATCATTAGAAATTATTCTTATGTTCAGCTGC
The DNA here is from genome assembly GCF_021292245.1 of Micropterus dolomieu. Classification (NCBI taxonomy): domain Eukaryota; kingdom Metazoa; phylum Chordata; class Actinopteri; order Centrarchiformes; family Centrarchidae; genus Micropterus; species Micropterus dolomieu. The sequence goes on from NW_025735066.1 coordinate 4,379, forward strand.
AAAGTAATGCAAACAACAAATGAGAGATAATTATAAATAATTCTGTCTCCGTCTGTATTGTTTGGTTTTGCATCAAGCGTTCACACTTGTGACAGCGTGGTTGGCAGAAACCCTGAATCAGTTCCACATGATGACGTTCTTTCCAGGAGACTTTCAGAGAAATTATTAAAAGGAAAATATGAACCCGTGAAGCAGAGTCGTCCGCCGTCCAAACCTCCTGTGAGTTCCCCGTTTGTAACTTTGACACTTTGGGTTTTTATTTCTCTGGTGTTTCTTTCATCTTTGTGGACTTTTCACTGAAATCACACGTTTTCTTTACACATGTAGCAGCTTTCAGCATTAAGCTTTTAAGTTTGTACCTTTTTGTTCTCCGGTCTGTGACGTGAACGTTCAGAGCCACACTCAACTGGACCATTTTATTATTATTATTTTTATTTAAGTTTAAAACACAGACGGTATAAAATAACGCCGAATTGTGGCAAAATATGGTTAAAGAGGTGGTATTGTGCTTTTTGGCTTTTCCCCTCTCCTTTATTGAGATTATCTTTTTTGTGCATGTAAAGGATTTTGAACCTGAAAATGAGCAGAATACCACCTCTTTAGTGAAAATCTTAGTTTTATTTATACATTATTTAGGTTGTTGACTGTATTACAGATTAGTCTGTTTCTGCAGTGTAAATAGTTTAGTTTATTTTTTGCATTTTAATTAAGTTTGCTTGCTAACCGGTAATCCTGCGGCTTTACTTCCTTCCTGCTAATAAATTATGATGATGGGCTTGGTTTGGAGGCTCTACACGGCCGCAGCTAAATAAATTTGAATCTCGAGCCTTGAAAATGGCGGTCCATTTACCAATGGGTGACGTCACAGGGGCTACGTCTTTTATTCCGTTTGTGGCTTAAAAGCATTTATGATTTTAAGAGGAAAAAGCAAAATCAGGCTAATAATTGATAAGAGTTCAGTATTAAATGAATAAAAACATTATGAAATTAACATGAGCAAATTGTATAAAAATTAAGATATTAAAACATTTTGAAATTGTTCTTCATAAATGTAATAACTGTCATTGGACTTTTTTTATTTCATTACATATTTTCAATTTTTTCAACTTTGTTAAGTTTTTTTCTAGTTGCGGCTCTTCTTGCTTTTTATTTTAAAAATGTCGTCTTGTAGAATCACGATGAGGATTTTCACTATTTTCGGACATTTTATGGACAAGATGATTAAATGAAAAAAAATTAATAATTAGTTATAGTCCAACGTTTTATAAAATCAGAATTCAGTCCTGTAATAGAAAATATTTTGTTTCATTTTGGATTTCCATGTTTCCTATGACCTGTGAATGCAGCATTTGTGGCTCTGAAGTGTTCCTGTCTGTTTTCTGCTGTTTTGAACATTAAACTTTATTAAATCCAGTCACGCTAACGGCTCATAGAGCAACTCTTGTTACGGCTGAACTCAGGTCAGCTCTGAGGAGGTTTTTTAATATTTCTATCTGAAGCTGCTTGATACGTCAGATTGTCTTTGTATTAAAAAATAAATAAAATAATTGACTTGTGAAAATGTGACGGGGGGAGTCATTTCAAAACAACTGAAGTTAGAAACCTGTTTATTCCAAAATCTGCAAATACAAACTAGAGTTCAGACTAATCAGCTGCCAATCAATAATCAGCAGAGTTACAAAAATCGTCTTTGAACAACAAAATAAAAGTCCGTCGTCGTGGCTCAAAGTAAAACACAGATCACACGCTGAGAAAATAGTTCACACAAAAATATCTTGTTTTCTTTTACAAAAATGGATCAGAAATGTAAAATCTGTCCAGTTTCAGATGAGGATGATGAGAGGGGTGAGTTTGTTCACACTCAGAGTTTAATCGTATTTTACTGACTGCTCTCTAAAAACCCCGCCCCCCAAACAGTGATTGTCCAAACATTTCTAGTCGCAGCAGGCGCATCAAGAGTTTGTTTCCCTTGTGTTTTTTTTAATTAACGAACAGAATTGTTTATCTGCCCTAACGTTAGCATATGCGGCTAACTAGCTTACGGCCTACAGTAGTGACCTAGTGTTAATTCCAAAGACAAAGGGGCGTCTCATTTGCTAACTTTAATAGAGAGCTTAAGTCACTCATTTCCGCTTCCGGCCCATGGGACCTTATTTCAAACAAAAATATGTTCGGTAGTTAACAGCGAGTTTTTTTGTCTGTCAGGAAACAGTGAAGTTACATGTCATTTTGTGTGAAAACCGATCCAATGAACTACATGTCTCGTCTCACAATATACGTCACCAACATGTTAACGCGGTAATGCTAAGCTAACGTTCATTGCTTAGTTGCTGCTAGCTAGGTTACTAAGCCATGTTCCACGCAGAAATATCTCACCTGTCCTTTTATCACATCATGTACACATGGAAGTTCTTTGACGTTAGCTTCAGTCATTGAGAGAAAAAGTTACAGTGGTAATTATGTGTTTTCACAGTCTGATACTTCACATTAAACTGCGACTTTACTGACTTTTAAATTGACCGTGTGAAATTCAGAGCACAATTCAAATAGGATCAAAAAATTGTCTCTTGCCGTTAACTACCGTTTTTCTAAAGTAAGGTCCCATGGTGGTCCACCGGTAGGGGAGGAACTTAGGCTCTCTATAGTACTTGGAGCCACTATGGGGGGGGGTTAGATGCTAGTTTGTCAGAGTTTAGGTTAACGTTAGCACTTTTATTAGGTGACTGTAATCAAACTCAGTTCAAAAATAGCAACATTTAAACATGTAGCATTTCAGATGCGTCCTCAGAGCGATGGCGTACAGTCCGTCATCTGTTGATGGTGACGTGGTCTCAGAGCGATGGCGTACAGTCCATGTCTGTCCTCTCCTACATGGTCTCAGGGGTTCAGGCCTTGGCGTCCAGCATCTCCAGCAGCAGTTTGTGGAGGGGTACGCAGCGGTGGCGGTGCAGCCACAGGAAGGCCTCCACGGCTCGGTCGGCCGTCTGTCTCAGGAGGGGGAGGCTCATCAGGAGCCGGCCCGCCCGGTGCTGCTCTCTGCGGGTCGACTCGTACTCCTGCAGGGCCTCGTGGAGCCCGTCCTGGAACCTCTGCACCGAGTCAGGACAGTCCACCGGGTCGGCGTCTGACGGACGGACAGAGAGAGGACACTCAGTGAGGTAAGTACATTGTTGTGTACAATTTTGAGGTATTAGTACTTTATTTTAGTTGCAACACCAAACATTAGGGCTGAAACAATTCATCGATGAATTGAACTCAAATTCTTTGCATCGAGGATTTGTTTAATCCATATAACTATAAAGCGCACTGTTTCACACGGACATTTATTACTGTCGCACATCGTGCTTACGCTGTGAACACGACTTGATTATGATGGAGCTGTTTGGACACAGCGATTCAGGAAGGTTGGGTAGAGACTCGGGTAGAGACTCAGGAGGGTTGGGTAAAGACTCGGAGGGGACGGGTAGAGATTCAGGAGGGTTGGGTAAAGACTCGGAGGGGACGGGTAGAGATTCAGGAGGGTTGGGTAAAGACTCGGAGGGGACGGGTAGAGATTCAGGAGGGTTGGGTAAAGACTCGGAGGGGACGGGTAGAGATTCAGGAGGGTTGGGTAAAGACTCAGGAGGGGACGGGTAGAGATTCAGGAGGGTTGGGTAAAGACTCAGGAGGGGACGGGTAGAGACTCAGGAGGGTTGGGTAAAGACTCGGAGGGGACGGGTAGAGACTCAGGAGGGTTGGGTAAAGACTCGGGAGGGTTGGGTAAAGACTCGGAGGGGACGGGTAGAGATTCAGGGGGGTTGGGTAAAGACTCGGAGGGGACGGGTAGAGATTCAGGAGGGGACGGGTAGAGACTCGGAGGGGACGGGTAGAGACTCAGGAGAGTTGGGTAGAGACTCTGGTAGAGACTCAACCTAAACCAGACACACAGAAGTAAATAAATAATTTCCCCTCATACCACGAACTGAGAAAAACCAGTGCACGTATAAAATGACCTAATAATTAGAATTAATTATTATTTTATTTGTCATTTTAATAATTGTTCCATGGCAGGTGAATATGTTACTGCTGGACATATTTGAAATGCAAGATAAATTTCGTTTTTAGGTCATATTTAAAAAAATATATTTATTTTTTAAATGATACTTTGAGCTTTGGCAACAGAGAAAGAGACGGACAGAAGGAGAGAGACATAGAAACTGCCACAGAGAGAGGGACACAGTTGAAGGTCAGCCTGTGGCTGCGTCCTCCGGCAGACAGTTGAAACTATAGATCCAGGACAGAGTCATCAACACAGCTTATTGATCCGAGGCTCAGACAGTGGGAGACTGACCACACTTTAGCTGGAAGGACCAGCCAGCGTCCCATCATGCTCTGCTTCCACAGGAGTGTTAAATGCAGTCATACACAGCCAGTCTGATGTTATTGATCAACTGCTGTCCCTCCACTGTTAGCATCGTTAGCATCAACAACAACTGACCCCACTAACGTGTATTAGGGAATTACTGAGCCGTTTCAAACGTGAAACTTCATTTCTGTCAGGAAGCATTGAGACGGACCGACATGTTGTTGGTTAAAGTCAGAACATGAGATTTGTTGAAAATAAAAATATAGAATAACAGAATCAAATCGTAGGACTCAAGAAAACATTTGTGTTTGTGTAACTAATCAATACCGTGAAGCTTCAGCTCCCAATCAATATCAATAACCACTCCTCCCCCCCCTTTATAATTGTAAATCAATAACAGGGCGGCCAGCTGTCACCCCAGTTCAAAAGAGTGTAATTAGCAACGTGTGCTAACCTGAGTTAGCGAGCGCCATGGCCTTCAGCGTCACGGCCTCCTCGGGGCTCAGGTTCATCGCCTGGTATCTCGCCGTCAGGTGACGCACGGCCTTATAGAGCTCGGCCAGTCCCGCGGCTCGACACTGGGCCTCGTCCAGCCGCAGGTTCCCGGCGAACACGATCTCCTCCGCCGCCGCGCCCTGCGACCGCCAGGCCACGCCCACAAGCAGCGCCTCCATCCAACCGCTCTGCAGAAGTGACATCTGGTCGACCAATGAGAGCCTGGAGAAACCTGAGCGGGGCGGGGAAGAGCCGATTACTGAGTACTAAAATATAATTTGATATATCCAACGTGATCCCTTTTTACTTGTAGTTCTGGGTGAAATTATTAACATAAGTCGCTATAAAGATCTCCTCAAAACCAGACTCCATTGATAAAAACGGTAATTTTCACTAACAGTAAAATTTGCAGAACATGGAAGTTGCTGGTTAGTTTGTGTCATTTTGTGACTTTGGTTTTTTAATTTGTGTGACTTGTGTGTTTTAAATGGTTAGAAACCCCACAGTTACACAATAACACAAACTAACCGATCAAGGCAGCGCTGGACCACAGAGGTAAAATCACTGTTTTTATCAATGGAGTCTGGTGTCTGACAAGAGCAACATAGCGACTGTTTGAAACGGTCTTATTCTTCACTTGTAATAACAATCTGAGCCTGCCAGTTGTGCCATTAATGAAAGTGCTTGTGATCTTGTGATTACGATAGTAGCAGGTGTTACGGCGTGTTCTGTACGGTGGCCCAGAGGTATCAGGCCAAATACAAAACCCACAACAGTCACAATTCAGACAAATCCGCTGTATATTATTAGATCAGAACAACGTATTACTGATTTATCAAACGGGTAAGAAGGTTCCTCCCCCACCAGGTGACTTGAATATGTACCTGGTATCTGTTTGGCCCAGCTAATCAGGACCAGCAGCTCCCGGTTCAGGAGGTCACACAGGGTCAGCAGGGTCCGCAGGCTGCTGTCATTGGTCGAATCGTCCTGATTGGCGGCCAACGGGGCGGGCTCTGTCAGCAGCAAATGGGAAATTACCTTGTTTCCTAAAAGACAGGTAATAATTAAAGAAACGTCTCCAACATAAACATGAAGTGTGACTGAAATTAAAACCCTGAGTGTGAACGTGTGGACTCACGGCTGCTGACGGCGTGGCTGTACGGGGCTTTGGCGTATAAACTCAGTCCCGTCTCCACCCGCCTCTTGTACTTCTGCCGTCCTCCTCTCACTCGGTCCATCCGAACACCTGCAACACAGAGAGGAGCTTTATCTGTCAGGTAACTGTGCGTCGTCCTGCAGCACCTGACCCGAAATGCATCCGGGTCTGAGGTTGGAGAGGAGGAACCACGGGCGTATCCCGACAGCAACGCCCCTACAGTCTGAATCTGTTCAGTGATTGGTCAGCTGAAAGACACACAAACTGACCACAAATGAAACAGCCGTGTCTTTGTGATCGTTTTGTGTCTGTCGTCGTTTTACATCTTTTTGTAGTTTGTAATTATTTTGTCTGTAAAAGTTTTGCGTGTCTTGTCCTCTCTTTGCCTTTAAACTTCAACTCTGACTTTCCAATAAGACGTACTAACAGTCTCAGGCTCAACAGTGCTGCACAGACTCTGACAGAGCGGCGTGACGTACCTTCCCTCATCATCCCGGCCTGGAGACATTTCTGGAAGCGGCAGGCCTGACAGGCTTTCCTCCTCCGCTTGGTGATCTCACACTGGTTCATCACCGGGCAGCTGTATTCGATGTTGCCTAGATAGATAGAGAGAGAGAGAGAGAGAGACTGATAAATAATTGTCCTAATTTTCAAATTATTATTATTTTGATTGTTTGATATTTTAGTAATTATATCTTTTATTTTTGTTTTAAAATTTCACATTTGATACAGATTTTTTTATTTATTTATTTTTTACTGTTTTCTTTCTTTCTTTTTATTTTTTTACTGTTTTCTTTCTTTCTTTTTATTTTTTTACTGTTTTCTTTCTTTCTTTTTATTTTTTTAACACAAAGAACTTGTTTGTTTTGTTTACTTATCAAATGAAATGTGTGAAATGAATTGAAGTTTATTTGTAGCTTTGAAGAGAGACAGACAGACAACGGAGACATTTTTACATTAAAGCATCAACAACATATCAAACATGTTAAAATACTGTTTTTGTCTGAGTAATAAAAATAAGGGTTTTAAATGCGTGTCCTCTGTTTGATTCCTTGTGTTGTCTTTCCATCTTGTGTATTCTCACAGAAATCTATAGTCTGTCCAGACACCCCCCCCCCACAAGTGTTTATTGGGGCTTAAGCTCCAGAGTCCTGTTAACAGGATATTGACTGATGATACTCACACTGTTGAGCATCGGTGATCGATGGACCCTGACCCTGATTCACAAAGCCAGTTCAACTTGTTCTGGCTCTTCATGGAGTCCAACATCAGAGGTTATAAAATGGCTCAGTTAACTCTTTTCCTCTCCACCTGTGAGGTGGAGCTCTTCACTCCCGGTTTGCTCTTAATCTCACAGGAGAAGAAACGAAGATGAGCATAAGTTCGGTATATTATCGGATACTCAGCAATAAATACGGCCGACTTCTAATTGCACGAATGTTTTCTGAAGTGTTAAACAGTTTCAAGTTACAGGAGAATTCAAACTATGAAGCTTCAGAGAAACAGTTTTTGAAATAAATAAATAAATTACATTTCAATATAAGTGGGCAGAGGTGGAAGATGTGTTGGGATATTTTACTCAAGTAAAAGTAATAATGCCACAGTATAAAAATACTCCAGTACAAGTAAAAGACCTGCATTCAAAAGTACAAATACTGAAGCATTAAAATTTAAAAGAACTCCTGCAAAATGTCATCTATTTTGTTTTGTTTAATTTAATTAATTAATTCTTTTTAGTACTTAGCTATTTTATCATGTAGCACTTTGGGATTTAATTATAAATAAAATATATTATTATTTTATTTCCTGTTTATTTTATCTTGTGCAATTTCAAGTTATATTTTATTTGTTGTTTTTTATTTCGGCTTGCCTTTCTTGTCTTCAATATTTCACTCCTGTGTCTCATCTCTCTGTGAAGCACTTTGTTTGATAAGTGCTATACAAATAAAGTTTATATATATATATATATATATGTATATAGTGTAATTTATAAGAATGCATATTTCTTAAACTGATCACAAATGTTTTACATGAAAACTGACTAGTAACTAAAACAGTCAGATAAATGTACTGCAATATTTCTGCAGAGTAGAAGTCAAAAGTAGCCGGAAATGGAAAATACTACAGTATTGTACTTAAGTACAGTACTTGAGTCAATTTTAACTTACTTTCTATAAGGGACAAAAGTGTTTTGGCCTCTCTTTGTTTCCATAGATGAGTGAAAACGTGTGCAAATGACTGAACTGATCAGATCAATCACTCGTCTGAGCCTGCGATGCTGCAGGTCTGAATCCCGCAGCTGATGTGTGAGCTCACAGCTTCACACACTAATCAATGCAGCGGGTGTTGAGCTGCATCGACCTGCTCTGCTCATTACGACTCTTACTGATTAACAAACACACCCTGTCGCTCTCACCTTGTATGGTCCTCTTGAAGAAAGCCTTGCAGGCCTCGCAGGACGCCACGCCGTAGTGATACCCGGAGGCGAAGTCGCCGCACACCAGACAGAGCCTCTTTGGCCCCGCGGCGCCCATCGGCGTCAGGAAGTCGCCCCTCAGGATGGAGTCCACCTGCAGAGAGGAAACACTCTGCTGCCACGTCACTGAGTCGACCTCATTAAATGATCTGGATTTCTTTCTGGTCGACAAATCTCTTAAAACGTGTTCACCAGCATTTAAAACTTTATCCACCAAATTAAAAACGTGAGTATAAACTGCTGCTGTGTCTCAGGCAAGGCTGTTGAAAAGTGGTGGGGACACAGGGGCTCAGATCACGAGACACTCCGCTCACGAGACATCACGATACACAACGTTAGGTTCACGAGAACGAGACGAAAAGATCCTTAACGTGTTTTAAAGACATCCTCAATGCCGAGATATCTGGGGGGGGCATCAATGATCATTGCACTGCAAAAAGTGAGCTCTCAAAAACAAGGGGAAAAGCTTTAAAATGGGGGAAATGTTCCTTAAAATAAGCAAAATTATCTGCCAACAGAACAAGAATATTTCACTTGCTACTGAAGGACAGAAAACCTTGAAACAGGTGAAATTCTTAAGAAATATCTTGTTAGACAAAAAACAAGTTTATTTTGCCTTCAATTAAGATAATTAATCTAGTTTTTGCAGTGTAAACACTTCATTTCCTGCATTCTGGTGGAAATGAGAGGCAGCACACATGCAGGCATGATTTAGTTCACAGGGAGAGAAGTTGTTAAAGTTCCTGACTGCTGCTGCATGTTTTTGGGTCATTTTATTATCAGCAGCTTGTTTTTATTTTTAGCTGAAGTTACTTTTTTTGGACAACGCACTTTTGTTTCTTCTAAATTTTAATTGTGCAAATAAACCTTTCATTTGTTATTTAACTACAAGCTGTATTTCAGAACGTTTTTAACAAGTTATGCTTTAAAAAGTAGAGTTCCCAGACGGTGCACTCATAACGGTGGAAAAGTTGAGTTTGGGACGCCGGACACTTCTCCCGCTCAACAGTCGCCATCTTGGCTACGTAGCAGAAGAGGAGGGACCACCAACGTGTTTTCAAACTTGCAGACGAGGAACATTTTTAATAAAACTCAAGTGCACAAAGAAGCCGGCAGATGTGTCGGGGGCGATAATGATCCGCGTACTGCATGTTCGTGTACTAACCGAAGTATCCGAACTGACACACAGCTTTGCAGCCGTTAGCTTCTTTCTCTCTTCAGCGACTCTTTAATGAATGAAATGTCAGAGAAGAAGCTAAGAGCGCTAGCATGTTGCCAGCTGACCCCGTCAGTCGCTACGCGCTTTATAACTTCCTGTCTTCTCTGAAGACATTTACATTTATTCATTTAACTGACGCTTTTATCCAAAGCGACTTACAGCTGCTGTACATGTCAGAGGTCGCACGCCTCTCGAGGGGTTAAGTGTCTTGCTCAGGGACACAATGGTCGCAGTGGGGGATTGAACCCGGGTCTCTCACACTAAAGGCATGTGTCTGATCCACTGCACCATCGCCACCCCCTGAAGACACCTCACAGTAGTTCTATCTGGTTTCACTTTTAAAATGTGACTCGATCAGGAGGAAACGTGCATTTGTTGGGGACTATTTTCAGCGGCGGATGAATCCAAACAGTAAAATTCTTCACCTGTGCTGAAAACGAACCCGTCTGTGACAACGAGAAACGCACGGCAGCCTCGGACACCACGGCGCTGCCTCCGACGCTTCCTCCGCTGGAACTAGATCCTGTCGGGGAGTCGGGCTCCGGCGCTCCACAGAGGAGGCTGTAGGAAGAAGAGGAGGAGGAGGTGGAGGAGGAGGAGGAGTGGGCCGGGCTGGGGAGGAGGAAGGCCGGGTGTGACGGGCTGAGAGCGGGCGTGGCGCCCAGGGGGAAGGCGGGACTGAGGGGGGAGGAGTGGAGGAAGGAGGCCGGAGACTGAGCTTCATCAGCTGGAGAGGAGGAGGACGAGGAGTCCAAGAGGCTGAGGAGGAAGAAAAGTGTGAGATTAAACAGCTGAAGATCAGACACTGAAACAAATCTGGGATTTTCAGAATAAAACCAGGATTTCTTTCCTTTAAGAAACACTTCCTGTTCACACTCGTCACGTGACATCATTTCACCTTGTTTACAGAACAAAAGGGTTTGTTGTCTCTACTTCAAACTCTACTCAGTAAATATTTGATCTTGATCCTGAGTCTTTACATTAAAGCTAGTTTGTGGGGTTTTTTGACCACTAGTTGGCGCTGTGGAGAAACGTTTTCATGCATGGACGTATTACACGCGGTGCTAACGTGCTAATCAACAAGTCCTTAAAATGAAAAGACAAAATACGTCGTCGGTGACTTTTCTCCAGAACAAAACATTTAAGATTTATAATCTAACGCCTCGTTCATCAAAAACCAGTGCTACCAGTCACTGCTGGGAAACAAACCAGTTTTATCAGTTCCTGCAGGACGTCACGACTATTAACACGGATTCAACAAATCCCCGTGAGTCAGCTCGACTTCGACCAATCACTGCAACTTTTCCGCAAATCTGACCTCCTGCTAAACGTTGTCACACGTCAGCAAAGTCACTTCCTCGTTCAGAAGACGCAGCAGACGCGTGCGACGCCAACGTCTCACGTTTATGTACAACAATAACAGCAAAGGGGACCGTGAAGACTCAGGATCCAGATCTTCTTCACCAAAGCGGGGAAACTGTTCTGCAGAGCGTGCAGCGTCGTGGTCGAACATAAAGGAGATCGTCTCCTGACAAACGCTTTGAGAGAGAACGTCAGAAACTCACGGAGGACGTCAGACGAGACGCTGAGACGCTGCGTCCCGCTCAGCTGCAGGACAGAATCAAGGTCAGCTGGTTTAAATACGCAGGGTCAGGGTCCAGTGTTGGAATATTTTGAGAAAGCTTTTTTTAATGTCTCAGTTATTATTATTATTCAACTATTATTCTAAATATAAAAGTCTTTGCAGTTTTCACTTATTCCCACAATTTCATCGCAATATTTTAGAAAAGCTGCCGCAAAACCCGCGAAATCCTGCAGGGACGGTTTGTTTTATGAACACGGTGGAGAAGGTTTGGGTTAAAATGACAGGGTTGGTCAGCGGTGGACAGTAACTAAGTACATTTAGTATTGTACTTAAGTATAGTACAAATACTATAATAATTTGTACTTCTGCTCCGTCTCAGAGGGAGATGTTGTACTTTATACTTCACCACATTTATCTGACAGCTTCAGTTACTTTACAAAGTCAGATTTTTACACATAAAGAGTTTATAAAATGTAAAGTTTTGTTTAAACTCCCCAACAGTTTATAGGAGTACAGCAGAAACACTTTGTTGATTGACAGAAATTTAATTGTCAACTGTTTTTTTTTAAATGACAAACCAAAGATTTTTTACTTTTTAAAAGCAGGTACTTTTGCACTTTGACTCAAGTAGAAATTTAAATTGAAGACTCTTAGTTGGGTCAGAACAGGAAGTGAGCGGATTTGAACTCTGATGTCTTGTTGACCCGTCCTCCTCGGCGCTCTGTGAAATACCTGACGCTGCCTCGCCAGGAATCGTAGCGATGTGCCGACAAAGGCAGTGAAGAAAAAGAGCAAGTAATTCCACGTGTTCGTTAGACCTCGCAGATGCTCATAACACCTTCTAGTGAGAAACACTGAAAGTTAAACTTTTTGTTTGTCTACGTTGGTGTTTTCTTTTAGCATTTCACAACTTTTCCAGTCTTTTGTTGCCAGTGTCACAACTGTTTTTGAAATTTGTTGCTGGCATCAATTTGAAAATTGGCATATCTTCCAAAAACATAAAACTGTCTACAGTTTCTTGAGTTTTCTTTGTGCTTTTTACTATTAAATGTGGGGTTTCACTGTTTTGCACACCTTCACATTTTGTTTCTATTTACATTTTAAACAGCGTGACACCGTTTTTGGAAACGTACTGTAGAAGCACAGATTTCTGTCTGTGGGTAGATTTCAGTGGAAAAACCAGTTTCGCCTGCTAAAACTGCTCCTACTATTAAAACTAGTAGTGAACGTGCTGCTGTGAATACTTCCAGTACTAAAACGAGTTATTTACACGACAGCCCCCGGGTCGTTGCTTTGCTTTGTGTTGGAAAGTGGTGGGGACGATATTGGGGTCACGTGAACAAGACCAGAAGACATTTAACGTTGTTTTAATTAAATCTTCAGTGCTGAAATATGTGAGTGGGGGGGGTTCTGGGGTTGTTTTTGACCATTAAACAGTTAATTTCCTGCATTCTGGAGACATTTTCTGCACCAATTTATGGCGGAAATGTCTTTAGTTTTATAAAGAAACACAAAATTCAGGTGACAATTCAAAACTCAAAAATAAAAGGGTTACTTATTTGGTCAATGCACATTTATTTCTTCTATATTTACTTTGCATTGCATGTTTTGTTATTGTGCAAATAAACCTTTCTCTAAGCTTTTTCAGTTGTAAGTTAACATTTATTGTTGTTAGTTTCAGAACAATGTTTTAAAAAAGGGGACACCTCTGCACAGCGTATCTCAGACGTGAACCTGGAGTGAGCCATGTTTGTTTCTAATGTTTCAAGACATCAGTGAATTTAATGATTTATAGTTCAGATTTTATAGTTCACCTGTGTTGTTGTTGTTGTTGTTTAAAGCTGGTATTAAAGTTATTTTCCTGGGAAGTTTTATTCACATCTTAGATAATGATCCTTTAAATGACCAAAATAGTTGCTTCTGTTAAAAAACCAAATCAACAGCTGACATATCGTCTGTTTTATTTAAACTCCTAAATATTGCTATAAGCATCACCCTTAGTCTTCCAGCATCGTATAAAAAATCCTACTTATCTACACCTTGTAGCAGTAAAAGTACTCCTGGTGCTGCTGTTACAGTGGCAGAAGTTATATTTCTCTTTCTAACTTTATCTAAAAGTGCTTTGAAGTGTTTGAAACAAGTTGAACATCACAGAAGAAATACTTGAAATAAATAATGAGCGAGCTGTTTCTCACCGCTGTGGACTGATGAAGGGATAGCGGTCTGTCAGACAGAAGTCCTTCAGCTCCATCCTGAACCTGATCCCAGATCAGTTCCAACAGCCTGAACCGCAAACGTCAGACCTGCAGCTTCACCGCCCCCCAAATCCACC
>NW_025735067.1:0-3194 GCF_021292245.1 Micropterus dolomieu
CCCCCCCCCCCCCCCCCCCCCCCCCCCCCCCCCCCCCCCCCCCGGGTGCTGCTACCCCTGGCACACACATGGTGACACCAGTCTGGCTGCAAGCTGTGAACGTGGCGCGCGCGCGTGTGTGTGTGTGTGTGTGTGTGTGTGTGTGTGTGTGTGAGATACCGGGGAGTATGGAGGCAGACAGGGCAGCCAGGCCCCCAGCTGCCACCGTCGTGCCAAGGGAAATGCGGGCAGACAGGCTGGCATCTCTGTGCCAAGGCCAGCAGGGCCCTGAGGGAGGAGAGAGAGGGAGGGAGAGAGGGAGGGGGCAGGGGACAGATAGAGATTTTGGATGAGTACAATTCTACTGATCTTGTGAAAGACACAACATGGGGTTTGCGTGCTGATCACGCTACAGTACAAGCAGCTGTGACGTGGCCTCAAAGTCCATCTACCGAAAATGTATCAATCAGGCAGTAATTTTGACAACGTTGATTCTTCACACTCATTCAGGAAGTAAGATACATTAGCTGTTTACAATTTAAAACTTTAATTGACATTTGTTATAATTTCTGACGTTATATCTGACAACTAAGAGATTATGACTTGATAACATAATCATAGATTAGATGGATAAAACACTGAAGAAAATAATTTCTAGCTCTACACTAGAAACATCAAAGTTCGTCTTGTGTAGGATTCAATATCTTCGGTGTAAGTTAGTAACTTTGCTGCTACAATACAGTGAATCCAAGATGTAAGAAGAATCCTCATACATGTACCCATACAGTGTACTTTATTAGTAGTACTGTAATATCACCAGTAGTAGTTGCACACTAGGAGTTGGTTTTTAAAAGGTTTATTCACAGTGTGATGCAAATTTTTATTGACAGTAGAGAAACAGACAGGAAACACAGGGAGAGAAAGGGGGGTACAGCTGGGGATGTTGCTGTTACCTGGTACTGTATGTGTCTTAACCACTAGGCCAGCAGTTGGCAATAGGCGGCCCGCGGTCCAAAGCTGGCCCGCCAGCAATAATATCTAACCCCCAAAACATTATAGTGGCTGGTGCTGAAACAGATCTCAGTCATGACAGCAAAAGTTACTCACATAATCACTTCCTCTTGAGTGATTGTGGCTTCAAAATAAAAGCGCAAGAACATCTTTGCAGCTGTACTTTATTTTGTATTTAATTGAGAACTTTTAATTTCAAAAGTTCTGAAGGAAATTCAAGTGTCTCTGACTTGCTTGACACACCTCTGAAAAGGCCATCAGAAAACCTGCCTGGAGATACTGAGGAAATGAAAATAAGCGTCCATAGGTTGATGTGGACCAATCGCCGATAGGAACACACTCCTGCACATGCTTTACTGAGGACATGTAAAACAATCTCTTCATAATCAATTTGTTGAAAAGGGAGAAAAATTATACTAGCAGTAAGTACAACACACACAACCCTTTGAATGTGAGTGCTGTGCACTACTGACTGGGTTAAACAGGCACATAATAAATGATGGATTATAAATGATAACTTGACTTGACAAAAAATGCCAGATGCCAGACTTACTTGCCGACCCCTGCACTA
Organism: Micropterus dolomieu; assembly: GCF_021292245.1. Lineage (NCBI taxonomy): Eukaryota > Metazoa > Chordata > Actinopteri > Centrarchiformes > Centrarchidae > Micropterus > Micropterus dolomieu. The sequence goes on from NW_025735067.1 coordinate 1,562, forward strand.
GGCTGTGTGTCTGCAAGTACATAACTTTAGAAATGATAAATTAAGAAATTATTACCACATTAAGAATAATTTAAATTGATAAACATTTTATTTGCTCAGAGTGGCACGGTGGTGCGGTGGTTAGCACTGTCGCCTCACAGCAAGAAGGTTGTGGGTTCAAACCCTGGTTGCCCCGGCCTTTCAGCGTGGGTTCTCTCCGGGTGCTCCGGCTTCCTCCTGCCATCCAAAGACATGCAGGCTAGGTTGATTGGTTACCCTAAATTGTCCTTAGGTGTGAGTGTGAGTGGTTGTTCGTGTGGCCCTGCGATGGACTGGCGACCTGTCCAGGGTGTACCCTGCCTTACACCCGATGTCAGCTGGGATTGGCTCCAGCCCCCCCGCGACCCTGTATGCAGGATAAGCGGTTGACGATGGATGGATGGATTTATTTGCTCAGTACATGTATTCACATGATTTCTGTTCAGCCGCTACACGCTATTTTTTAATATTGTCAGTAAGATATTCAAAATACTATAACAATTTTGAAATGAACCTAGTTCGGTTTAAAAATATACTGTATCATAATAACATGACAGGACCCTGGTGATAGGTGAAATGATTGCATTTTTTTTAACAAGCCCAAATTAAAAAAATGAGCCATTATTGCAAAATCAGCAACACTGATTGTGACTCAAGGAGGATTTATTATTTATTTTACTTGTCATTGCATTATTCAAGCTGTTGCTTATTTTCCCACACCAGCAATTCATTCAGATCAGTGTAATGGGCTACAGGAGGTGAGCTCATCTCTATGTGGAATTTAATAAAAAAGTGATTTCAGAATGTGTCATATGTGTTGTATTGCTTTCCACTGAGTACATTTCCAGAGAGAATGATCTCATCACTCTGTGTGACCTTATTCCATACACACACACACACATACAGGGAATATAGTGGCAGTGATGCTGATGCTTGATCTTAGATCACTTGTCCCACTGTTACTGGCTTGACTCAGAGGGCGAGTCAGTGTCTTCTTTCTTCAGATTTAAACAAAAACAAAAATTGAAATACACATTGAATCTGATCATTCAACAAATAAATTTTACACGGAAAGAAAAAATAAGCGAAAGAAAGCAAATACAGAGAAAGAAAATGAAAGAAAGAAAGTAAAAACAAAGACAATGAAAAAGATAGAAGAGTCAGTGGGCTTGGTCATGCTCTGGTCTTCCCCTGTGGTATGTTATAGAGAACATCACTAATGGACTAATGGACTGGACAAATAGAGTTACATCTACTGTATGATTACATGGTCATTGGTACTGTGCCAAACATATGCACATCATATACCTTGATTGTAGTGTGTGTGTGTCTCTGTGTGTGTGTGTATGTATATCTGTTGTCTTTGTCTGTGCATGTGTCTGGTCTCTTGGAACATTATTATTATGACTTAGTCTGGCGCCAGTCTGTCTATTTGGTCCACACTCAGACACACACACACACACACACTTGTGTACACACACACACACACAGATAATGTGATGGGAGTATAATGTTGCAGTCTGGGAAATGCAGCATCACACAATTATAGACGGACAGTCGCTTTGCTCTCCTCTTTCAAACTAACACACACACACGCACACACACACGCACGCAC
>NW_025735068.1:0-3184 GCF_021292245.1 Micropterus dolomieu
AAAACTTATTAAAGTCAGCTGGAGAGGGAACTTTTAACCAAGTCATGCAGTTTAATAAACGTTAGCTTACGCTAGCAAGCTACAGCTCATAAATCTGCTGACGTCTTTTTGACCGACAAAATCCACAGTCGTTGGCTAGAAATTAGACGGTGCTTTTGTTTACTTCTGTGTAAAAGGTAAATAAAGGACCCATTGTTCTGTGTTAGAATAGAAACCTTGACAGGCACAGCAACAGTAATTAAACAGGGCAGGGCTAGCGAGGGGTTAATTACCTGAAAACCTCATTATAGCAAGGTAAACAAAAAGTAAAGATGTGAAATGTGAAGTTTGGTGACCCTTTTATTTTGAAAAACATGGGTGACACAAAGAGGAAAGCTGTCTTTTTCATTCATAAAACAAACTCTTTGTAGATACATAGTTTATATCTGTCATAGCACTTTGAATTTCAGTCAGCACTGATGAAAAATGAACAAAGTCAACTGCTTAAGCTTGGTTGGAGGAAAGCTCTGTTTGCTTATCTGTGTGTGCACGTTTGTCACAGCAAACACAACATGAATTATAGAAACAAACACTTTGCATGTTTAACTTTGGAGAGGGGAAAATGGATTTCCAGCTGTTCAAGTGAAGTCAGAAAGATCGCTGCCAAACAAAACCATTAAAAACACGTTCCGGACACAAACAATCTCTGCTGCAGCAGAATTGCTTGTCTTTTACTTGTGCAGTGTAATTTATTTTAAGTGGAAGATAAAGAACAGATCTATCCCTTTGGCATGACAAAGGAAGGCAGTGGCACAGATACGCAGTTCATTACTGGGTAGCAGATATAAGTCTGGAGGGATAAGGCAGGGACAGAAGCATAGTGAGTCCACAACTTTTTGCATAGTGTCACTATAAACTGCTTCAGACTGCCTCAAGATGTAGTTTGAAACCTCTGCCGTAATTTGTAGAAATACTATATTAAGTCTTGAATGGCTTTGAAACTCCCTCTTTGTATACATACATAGTAATACATTATAATCAAGTGGGAACCTCCAGGTATGAAAGGTGAAGCCAATAAAGCTTTCTAATGAACAGCAGGGGGCGACTCCATGGGTTGCAAAAAAAAAGTCTGATTGTATAGAAGTCTATGAAAAAATGAGGCTACTTCTCACTTGATTTATTACCTAAGTAATAATTATGACGGTGGTGCTGGTGATGATGATGATGATAGTAGTTATATTGATGATAACGACAGTCTCTCTGTCAATTATGGTTTTTAATATTTTAATATTGAGGTGCAGTGTTTCATCCCTGTAGTGTTGATCTTGTGGTGACACAGATGCCCAGAATTACACAGATGTGTCATGTTTTGTTTGTTTAAGGCGATGTATATTAGATAATGTGGCAGGTCCTGTTAATGGTGTATTACAATGAGTGGTTATGTTGCAAGGGGATGTTGTTGATAATAGTCACTGTGTTTTATACTATATGTATAGCCCTGTGAAGCTACAGTGGACAGTTGAAGTCTGCTTCAAACGACTCACTGTGCATTGGTGTAAGCCATCCTGTGCACGTGTTCACTGCTGGATGTTTCTATGTTGTATTAGATGTTTCTTACATTTCATGTGTTTTTAACACTTGATGCAGCACAAATTGAATTGAATTGAGTAAATACTTCCGAAAGTGTTTATGTCTCAGTTGCTAGTTCACTTTGTAAATAATGGTCCTATTTAGAGTAAAATAGATGAAAAAGCAGGGTATTCTTTAGGGTGTGGCTACCTTGTGATTGACAAGGTGCAACCACGGCAGCCTGCCAGCTTTTGCAATGTTTATCCCTCCCCAGTGCCACTCTCTTGTCCAAATATGCCCACATCCGGTGTCTGGTTCCGAAAAAACAAATTGGCAATGGCGAAAATGCCAAACTTCTAAATGGAAGTCCACAAACCAATAGGTGACGTCATGGTGGCTACATCCACTTCTTTTTTACAGCCTGTGATTATAATGTTACATCATCCTTTTACACCTGTGTTGATAGATGGCATTCAAGTTCATATTTTAGTGTTTTAACAGCAATATGTGAAGTATTTTCAACCTAATTAATTAAAATGCGACAAGTGACCATGTTATTTAGAACTTTATTGTTTCAACTCCTAGAGTGATTTATACATTAAAGATCCTTTGTGCAACAGTATTGTAATGTGCAATGCAATATAAGAGGAACATAATTCACTTGATGTGAGCATGGTGCATGTAGATAAGACATGTCATCACAGATGTGCACAACACATGTTGTAACAGTTTGTTTTTGCACATATTCTAGGGTGAACCCAACTTTAATCGTCCTGCTCTGTAATCCTTCAGAAATGATGGGAGAATTACACTTAATGGCTGTGGCGGTATCACAGCAAACGCTTTGCATCTTCAGAATAGTTACTGTTGTCTGTGTTTTTCTTCTACAAATGCAAAACACCATGGTTCAAGGAACAGGAACAGTTGTGTTTACCTCAGCTTGTAATTACACAGAAATGGTTTTGGTGCTGCAGTCAGAAATGTTTAAAACATATTCCTAAAAATAAAAGTCAGTGTGTGTTTTAAAATGAGGACAACTCATAAATGTGTACAAACATGACAACACTAAAAACAGAACAAAACATTGCAAAATCCTTTTATTTACTGAAAATATAATGTATTAAAGAGAAAAGACAATAATTTTTCACTTTAGCATTTTTATGATGATGATGACAGATATCATACATGTAGAACAATAAAATATGCAACACGTACTGTATAGCTCATAAGATCTCCTCTGGAGATCACCAATGAAAAAGCAATTTTCAAGTATCTGCACCTAATTCAATTGTAAATCATGTTGCAAGTGCAGTTCATTTGCACCAGTTTCCCCTCAAGGCTACTGGTGATTTGTACCCAGTCTTCTCTGTGCATACCTTATGCTGTTTTGAAAAGTTCAGTACAATGGTTGAGTTAATTGGTGCAAAGAATGCAGTGGAGTGTTTTAAATCTACCATTAAGCAGATGTTTAAAGCACTTTGCTTTACTTTGCTTACATCTGCATATGTAAAGTTGTGTCCTGGCCATCTTTTCTTGACCAAGGCTGCATCTCCACATGAAAACAGGCTTTTTATTTAACCACAAATTGTGCCACATTAGCTGCGATACACATGTCACCAGTATATTTGTGCTCAAA
>NW_025735069.1:0-3050 GCF_021292245.1 Micropterus dolomieu
AAAATCATACATTGTGATTTCTGGATTTTTTTTTTTAGATTATGTCTCTCACAGTGGACATGCACCTACGACGACAATTTCAGACCCCTCCATGATTTCTAAGTGGGAGAACTTGCAAAATAGCAGGGTGTTCAAATACTTATTTTCCTCACTGTAAATAGTATTATGGTATCTTAAAGTCCTACTGTTGCAATACATTCATTGTGAATTGTCCCCATAAATTATTGCCCATACATTTGAATATTTATACATCAAATTAATTGACAATGATTAAGTGTTTAATCTTTTTTTATTTAATTGTTGAAATAGTATTCATCTACCACATGATTCTACCCTCTCTGCTGACAAAATGTGCTTCAATTGTAAAACACAGAATTCAGAACACATGGAATCTGGAAAAAAAATTAAGTTTCATGGGCCCTAATGGGTAAAAATAAACCCATTTTTCTTTGTCACTTTGCTTCTTCATACAAGAAAACAAGCCTTATTATTTTAGAAGCAAGCCAGTGCCTTTGTGTCAAGTATATTAGCTCAGTGTCCTCCAAGCAGCCACTGCAGTCATTCTGGGTTTTTTTCCTGCTGAACATGCTATTGCTGTGGGAGGCTGTCACAGAGCCTGGTTAAGCCACTTTCACACACTGTTCACTGCACACTATTATTTGTCCATTACTTGTAATTACCCATCATGATGACTGATGAAATGTTTTCGAGGCAGAGTTGGCAAGCAGTTAGGATTATCCTGTTGAGGACTTTATATAATTACCCAGTCATTAAACACGGCTCAGTGTGAAAACAACCTGAGGGGGGCGACTTGCCAATGGTTCGGTTGTTGTTTGTACCTCCAGGTTGTGGAAGCCGGCTGTTGTCATCATGCTATGTTGCATCCAAGTAAGTGATTCGCGTTGTGTTGGTGTGGTCTGCAGAAGAAGTATCCAACACTGGTATTTTACTCTCAGGATAATGCTTTATAAGGCTTGTTTTACAAACTAAGCTGATGATGATGATGATGATGACAAAGGGATGCAGTCTCTAATTGTCTTGATTGTTTCAGATTGGACTTGTGTTTTCATCTAAATGATGTTGGGTATTGATGGATCTAGAGATAGTTCTCCAATGGGGTGCATTGATTTACAGTTCCACCTCTTTGGGTTTTACAAAAGTACTCATCAATCTTTAGTATTGGCCCAGGAGAATCCTGACTGAGATAATTGAGGAGCACAATGAAGAATACAATAGAGCCTCATCAGGAACTGCCCTTTTCAAGTGCTTTCATATCAAGTTTTAACAACATAAAGAAATCATGGAGGAGAACATTCAAAGTTTGGAGTCAGATAGCTAGAAAAAAGTACGAGCAGTGCTCTGGGCCACTTTCTGTTTTCACAAAAAGGTCCAGAGGTTTCAAAGAGAAAGATTTGTTATAGCTTATGTAGCTTTTTTTAACCTTTTTCTTTTGAAGGTGCGTCATCTCACAAGGTGAAACTGATCTAAATTATTCGAACTCGTAGGAGAAAATTGTTTTCATGGTTGATTTTGTGGAGCTTGTCTGCTCACTACAGAACACCATGCACCTTGCAATTGTAGGGTTTAGTTATTCATTATTTGCAAATTTTGGTCTGTTTATGCGTACCAACAGCAGACCATGTCTTGCAGATGAAACCTTTCACTGAAATGTTTGTTTACTTTGCCTCTTCTCTTCCTGGAATGTAACCTCTTGCTTAATACAATTATATGAATATTCTATTACAGAGCTGCAAGTCTCATTCAATTAGTGAAAGAAATGTGACTCCAGTATCCAGGCGAAGACTTTCTTTTGAGACACATTGTTTGGAAGTTATGAAACTTTCCCCTGAATGTAGCAAGAAGCCAAATCTGATGGAGAGATTGGAGACCTCACACACAGATGCAATATTTGATGTCCAAATGTTTTCCTGCTGTGTTTTGCTTCCTTGGTAACATTTCTTTGCCAAATTAAACAACTGACTTATCCTATTAAAACATTTATTCCCAGGCAAAAGAATGAAGGAGATGTTTCTATGAATTTACCTGGCCTTCTATGGAGCAAAGAGCCCAGTGTAGCCTGGAGAAATTTGTAACTGCATACGGTGTACATTTCCAAATGGGTGGGATCTCATCTGCATTTCTCTGCTGCATGGCCAGAGATGTCTTTGATAGGGTTGGAGGTTTTGCGAAGATTTGCATAGATCAAAGATGTCTGCGCTGCCAGGCTTTCTGTCTTGGTTTCAGTATGATAGCTGTTAGATCCACATAACACACGTTTGATACATGTTTAAAAAAAATGTTGTCAGCATCCTGTGTTTTTTGTCTGTTTTTACGTTTGTTACAAGCTGACGTGACTTGCTTCACACTCTGGGACCCTGCTCATCTCCCCTTGATTAGATTCTGATTTCCCTGCTCGCTATTTTCAAGGGTTGGGGTTTTAAGGCACTATACAGTATTTTACATGGGAAGATGCACGTTTTGGTTGTTTATTACCTCTGAAATATTTTTTACACCCTTAAAGCAGCAGTCGGTAACAAATGAACATAGAATGCAAATCCTTCATCATCTCTCTCTGCTGCTTGTGTTAATCCGCTAAGCCCCTTCCACCAAACAAACAAGTTCGTAGAGCTGCAGAAGGAGCCGGTTGCCCTGCAAAGCCACATCCTGCATAGGGCTCGCTCTTCACGTTGAGAGTCTTTGCCACTCATTGGAACAAGCGCCGTGGTAACGGACATAATCAGCCCGAATTTCTGTGTGGACCCGGGATGTGATTGCACACGTGTTCTGTACTATACGCTGTTGTTGGCAAAGGAGGGATGGGCAAATCTTGGTTGTTTAAATACGCCAAAAAGTTATTTTTAAAAGAATTGCCTACAGCTAATTTAAGTGAAATGTTGTTTGTGGAATTCAGCTGCCGGCAGATGTCCACCATTAAAAGTGCATCGCTATCGCTACTGCCCTAGAATGGTTTTCATCTTACCTGTCAAATAGGAAGTTTTGTGTGTCTGTAAACAACTATGTCTCCTCATTCTGTCCAGTTAAATATGGTG
>NW_025735070.1:0-3045 GCF_021292245.1 Micropterus dolomieu
CAGGTTTTGCAGTTATCATCTGACATCCACACATACCACAAATCAGGTTAGGGCTATGAGTTGAGAGGTATCCACTGTACAATTAGTGAAGGTTATCTCTTTTCCTCTCTTTTGTCAGCTATGCTGGAGCTGAGGACAGACATTGAAATCATTGGCCACAGGAATCGCTGGCCATCATGTGCCAACAAGGCCTGGTGATTCTCAACTGTGTGGGACCTGTAAGTGCAGTATGTTATCCAGACTTTGTCCGGGGAGTGAAGCAAAGGAAACTTTGCGATGACATTTTGTTGATGGCAGGTGACAACAACACTGTTCACAACAGTTCTCTCTCTGCTTTGTTTGACCTCTCAGTACAGATTTTATGGTAAACCAGTTGTCAAAGCTTGCATAGAAAATGGAGCTCACTACTTGGACATTTGTCGGGGGCCCCAGGGAGAAACAACAATGTCCATTAATATATTTTTTAGGGGTCGATTCAATGTGATTGTATCTGTGTATTTCTTTGATATTTTCTTTATTGCTGTCCCAAAGGTAGACTGAATAAATTGAGTCTTGGCTGCGTCTGTGACTGTGCATGATGGTTGTGTGTTCATACAGTCAGTTGCATTTTGTTTTTGTGTGTATGTGTATAATTGTGGGTGTCCATCCTCTACAGTTTCAGTGACACATAGGCCTTGGACAGAGGAGTGTATGTGATTGGCAGCTGTGGCTTCGACTCCATACTGTCAAACCTGGGTCTTATCTATACACAGAGGCAGTTCAAAGGTATAGTAGGCCAATAGTAGCAAGTTTAGCTGAACTCATACATTTGATTGTACTAAGGCTACATTTTAACTGGAACTTGGTTTTTTAACTGTGTGATTTGCGAAACAAGTGTTACCTCAGGAACACTGACAGCTGTGGAGAGCTTCCTGAAAATTAACAGTGAGCCCTAGGTAGCCTCAACAACTACAGCCCCTGCATTGCATGATGAGAATTGTAGTCCGATACACTTTCGCCTACCTCTTAAAAGGTAAAATGATGGCTGTTTTGGTGTAAGTTCATATAATTGAGCTGTCGCTTCAAGGCACAGTGCAGGATGTGAGTAATCACAGACGGTATAAAAAAATATCAGTATAGGTACACAGTCGAATACATGTTTGAAATAAAACATTGCATTTTACTTAATTTCTGTATATAGTATACAGTAGACGAGAACTGAACTCCTAAAATGACTCCCAGCAATCACTGGTCATTAGTCACAGAAATCAATATCTCTGTAACAGAAGCTTCAGGCAAGTTGTGGGAAAATATATAGAAAGAATATATATAGAGAGAGCAGTTAAGTGAGTGGAGCAGATGCGCTACAAGCAGATGCGCTACGCTGTAATTTCTGAATTTATGTAATTTTTCAAGAGTAGGTAAAGCAGTCCCCATCTGTCAATCCAAAGAAATAGTTGTTTATACACATCAAACCTTTCGGAAAGCACTAGTTTTCTGCACCGTGACAGAATTTAAAGTTATCTCAACCCTTGCATGGGTCGTCTGGCAGTGATGCTACTTGGCAGTCTGCTGTGTAAGGCTTCGTAGACAGCTGATCCATCCGCCAGCTTAGGAAGAAGTTTGGCCACAAGCCGCTGCCAGTGGTGGGAGCCAAAGTCAAGAAGAGGTAAGGCTATAAATGAGCAATTACTGTCTGGCTAAAAGACTTTTCTTTGAGTAATAACGTTTTTATTGGAATGTAGGGCTTGGCAGCAGTTTGTCAACAGAGGGGTGCGTATGGAGGCTATCCTGTTTCTTCGGTGCACAGCAGAGAGGGATTTTCCCACTGAAACTGTTGTATCTTTTATACACTTGAGCTTCATTTGAATAGATTCCAAAGTGAAAGATGCAATATTATTTTAACAATAACACCTTCATTTACAACATAGTGCAATTTGAGCAAATGCAATCAACACTAAATAAATGGAAGAAAGCATAGGCCTATGTTATTTTAAAAAATGTTCTTGAACGAAAGCCTTCATTTTGGCTACTTTAATCTATAGGCAATGAAACATACTCTGCAAGTGAGACACAAGATCAACTTAAGTTACTCAATAAAAATCATGCACGCTTTGAGATACACTGTTTGTGCAAGATAGCTGAGATGTGCAGATTATAACTCTCTGGCAGACTGACTTACATTCAGTATAATGGAATTTTATTGGAACGCGGGGCCAGGCAGGGACGGAGAGACAGATTTAGAAGACTATCAATGGATGAAATGAGCTCAAATACTGCTTTGCTGATGTTGCAAGCAGAGATAGATTCGGCGAGTGTGAAACCACTTTGCTGTCTCTGTGTATTTCGGTGTTTGTGTATGTGTGTGTCGAGAGGTTTTATATTTTTCAGCTGCCAGATCAAGCAGTATGCCATCCCATTTATGCTTGCATGTGCTTGTAAAGCATCAAATCAGTAGAAAATTGCTCCATAGCACCACTAGCGTTAAAAAAAACTCTCTTGTTTTTCTATTTTGGCCTTTTTCAGTGAAAAAGGCTACGTCCGGCCAGGCTTTGTAAACAAGGAGGAGCGCTGCCCACGTGAGAGTAGCCTCAGTCAGACCCTTATTACTGTGTGTTCGAGCAGCATATGGAGGTCATCCTGCAGATACATGGGAAGAAATTGTCAGTAGTAAAGTAACAACATATTTAATACGGGAAAATTCACAGTATGTGAAAGGCAGCAATGAATTCACTGTGAATGAATTGTCCCCAATAAATAGTATCAAATAGTATTTTGATATCCTACCATTGCAAAATATTCATTGTGAATTGTCCACATAAATAATTGCACATACATTTGAATATTTCTAAATGCACATTAACATGATACATCAAATTAATTTATGTTGATTAAATTCTTTCTTTTTCTTATTGAATTGTTGAAATTGTGTTCATCCACATGATTACACCCTTTCTGATGATTGAAATATGCTTCAATTGTTGAACACGGAATTCAGGAAAAAAATGAGAAAAGAGAAAAGAGGGTTTGGCCTATAGTAGCACTATGGATCTCTGTATTAAGCAA
>NW_025735071.1:0-3029 GCF_021292245.1 Micropterus dolomieu
CTTCATCCACTGGGGAACAGGAATGGCATCTATATTTTAACACTTCATCCACTGGGGACCAGGAATGGTATCTATATTTCAAGACTTCATCCACTGGGGACCAGGAATGGGATCTATATTTTAAGACTTCATCCACTAGGGAACCAGGAATGGCATCTATATTTCAAGACTTCATCCACTAGGGAACAGGAATGGCATCTATATTTCAAGACTTCATTCACTGGGGACCAGGAATGGGATCGATATTTTAAGACTTCATCCACTGGGGAAAAGGAATGGGATCTATTTTTCAAGACTTCACCCATTGGGGACCAAGAATGGCATCTATATTTTAAGACAATTGTCAAAATGTCTATATTGTTTTGTTCATAGTGTGTATATTAGTGTTGTCTACTCTGTAGTTTGTGTCTGATTTTATTTTATTATTATTATTATTTTATTATTGGATAAGTAAGCACATCGTGAGCAATGTACAATCCTGAGTCAAATTCCTCGTATGTGTACACATACCTGGCAATAAATCTGATTCTGATTCTGACTTCATCCACTGGGGACCAGGAATGGCATCTATATTTTAAGACTTCATCCACTGGGGACCAAGAATGGAATCTATATTTTAAGTCTTCATCCACTGGAGACCAGGAATAGCATCTATATTTTAACACTTCATCCACTGGGGAACAGGAATGGTATCCATATTTTAAGAGTTCATCCTCTGGGGACCAGGAATAGCATCTATATTTTAACACTTCATCCCCTGGGGAACAGGAATGGTATCCATATTTTAAGAGTTCATCCTCTGGGGACCATGAATGGGATCTATATTTTAAGACTTCATCCACTGGGGAACAGGAATGGCATCTATATTTTAAGACTTCATCCACTTGGGGAGCAAGAATGGAATCTATATTTTAAGAGTTCATCCACTGGGGACCAAGAATGGCATCTATATTGTAATACTTCATCCACTGGTGACCAGGAATGGCATCTATATTTTAAGACTTCATCCACTGGGGAACAGGAATGGGATCTATATTTTAACACTTCATCCACTGGGGACCAAGAATGGCATCTATATTTTAACACTTCATCCACTGGAGACCAGGAATGGTTCCCATATTTTAAGAGTTCATCCACTGGGGACTAGGAATGGCATTTATATTTTAACACTTCATCCACTGGGGACCAAGAATAGCATCTATATTTTAAGACTTCATCCACTGGGGAACAAGAATGGCATCTATATTTTAAGGTGAGACACCAGCCAAATAGGCTTTTTTTTACTTTACTCATATCACACTGAACCTTCACAAGCTGAATGGAAACATAAATAAAACATTCTGTTTTTTCATATTTCATATGCAAATTAGGTATATTTTCATTAAATATGCACATTGATACATACATACATTGATATTTATGCAGATTAGTGACACAGGCTGTCGTAGAGTTGAGGTTAAATATGAAAATAAAGCGGCCTTTTCATTTGCAATTTATACGTCTCGTAAGCGGCAACCTCCGGCTCTCACGACTGAAGCACCTTACAGTTAATTAAGTTAATTACAGTTAATGTGAATTACAGATGCACCTTGCTAACCAAGCTAGCTAGCTCCACCCTCTCTTCCAAATATGGTCACATCTGTTGCCTGGTTGCAAAACAACAAGATGACGACGGCAAAAATGCCAAACTGGAGGTTTCAAATTGGCAGTCCGCAAACCAACGGGTGACGTCAAAGCGGCTACGCCCACTTCCTCACAGTCTATGTATACGCTCCGCTTTAGTTGCAGTTAAATACGTATTTGTATTTGTGTTATTTGCTCTCGGTGACACAAACCTTACACATCTGTGACCTTCTCTACTTGTGGTTACATTTGTAAACACAACCCTGTGACATGCGCTCTTCTTTGTTTGTGGTTACGTTTGTATATGAGTTTGTGAACTACGCTCTCATTGCTTCCAGAGGTAAAATGCACTTCTTACACAATAAACTGAGGCAGTGAACTTTTCAACAATAGAAAATAAACAAAGGGTAAGTAGAGACGTGACAGATGCACTCTGGGAAATGGAGTCCCAAACTTCATCAACAAGGAAAAACAACCAGATGGCCACAACAATCAGTCTGTGTGTGTGTGTGTATGCGCGTAGACTCACCCGCCCCACCTCCACCAGGTTGGTTACCATGACGATTGCGGCGGTGTTCTCCTGCCAAATCATCCGCCAGAAATCGTAAACAGTCTCCTGCATGGGACCTGAAAATCACACACAAACACACACACACACAGTAAACTTCATATTAGACAGCAGATCAGCAGGCGACACCAGAGCTGTACATGAATTATAATGACTCTTTTAATTAATTCAAATTAAGCACACGTACACACACACACACAAAAAAACACACACACAAAAAATATTTTTAATCACTGTTGACAGTCTGTGTTTTGACGAGCTAATTAGTTCATGCTAATCCATTCCTGTCCTCAAGTGTTTTACAGCAAGAAGCTGCTGCCTGCCTGCACGCACACACACACACTCCATATTCATGCTGATAGATGTGGTTGCAAAAACACAACAGTTTATTCAGAAAAGTACATTTCTACCCGGAGAGCTGAGTGTGTGTGTTTGTGTGGTATCAGAGTGTCTGCACATATCTGAAAGTTACATTTAAAACTTCACTTATGAAAAAGTAAAACAGTATTAATTCTTCAGATCTCGGCTTTCCATTGTGGATAGTACCTGGTACTTTATTTGGTATCACTACAGACGAGTTGAGCCGATACAAAAAGTCAAAAATCATCTAAACCAACCGCAATTGTTTTATTCACTCAAAACAAGATTTTGAAAAAAGGTAGGCAACAAAAAAGTATAATATAAATATCTGCAGTGGCGCGTGTACTATCTGCAGTGGAGGTTGTATTATCTGCAGTGGAGCGTGTACTATCTGCAGTGGAGGGTGTATTATCTGCAGTGGAGCGTGTACTATCTGCAGTGGAGGGTGTACTATCTGCAGTGGAGGGTGTACTATCTG
>NW_025735071.1:3049-4695 GCF_021292245.1 Micropterus dolomieu
ATCTGCAGTGGAGCGTGTACTATCTGCAGTGGAGGTTGTATTATCTGCAGTGGAGCGTGTACTATCTGCAGTGGAGCGTGTACTATCTGCAGTGGAGGTTGTATTATCTGCAGTGGAGCGTGTACTATCTGCAGTGGAGGTTGTATTATCTGCAGTGGAGCGTGTACTATCTGCAGTGGAGCGTGTACTATCTGCAGTGGAGGGTGTATTATCTGCAGTGGAGCGTGTACTATCTGCAGTGGAGGTTGTATTATCTGCAGTGGAGCGTGTACTATCTGCAGTGGAGCGTGTACTATCTGCAGTGGAGGTTGTATTATCTGCAGTGGAGCGTGTACTATCTGCAGTGGAGGTTGTATTATCTGCAGTGGAGCGTGTACTATCTGCAGTGGAGCGTGTACTATCTGCAGTGGAGGTTGTATTATCTGCAGTGGAGCGTGTACTATCTGCAGTGGAGGTTGTATTATCTGCAGTGGAGCGTGTACTATCTGCAGTGGAGCGTGTACTATCTGCAGTGGAGGTTGTATTATCTGCAGTGGAGCGTGTACTATCTGCAGTGGAGGTTGTATTATCTGCAGTGGAGCGTGTACTATCTGCAGTGGAGCGTGTACTATCTGCAGTGGAGGTTGTATTATCTGCAGTGGAGCGTGTACTATCTGCAGTGGAGGTTGTATTATCTGCAGTGGAGCGTGTACTATCTGCAGTGGAGCGTGTACTATCTGCAGTGGAGGTTGTATTATCTGCAGTGGAGCGTGTACTATCTGCAGTGGAGGTTGTATTATCTGCAGTGGAGCGTGTACTATCTGCAGTGGAGGTTGTACTATCTGCAGTGGAGGGTGTACTATCTGCAGTGGAGCGTGTACTACCTGCAGTGGAGCGTGTACTACCTGCAGTGGAGCGTGTACTACCTGCAGTGGAGCGTGTACTATCTGTAGTGGGGTGTGTAGTATCTGCAGTGGGGTGTGTAGTATCTGCAGTGGAGGGTGTACTATCTGCAGTGGAGGGTGTACTATCTGCAGTGGAGCGTGTAGTATCCCTAGTGGAGGGCGTACTATCTGCAGCGGAGGGCGTCGTATCTGCAGCAGAGCGTGTACTGTCTGCAGTGGAGCGTGTAGTATCCCTAGTGGAGGGCGTACTATCTGCAGCGGAGGGCGTCGTATCTGCAGCAGAGCGTGTACTGTCTGCAGTGGAGGGTGTAGTATCCCTAGTGGAGGGCGTACTATCTGCAGCGGAGGGCGTCGTATCTGCAGCAGAGCGTGTACTGTCTGCAGCGGATTGTGTACTATCTGCAGTGGAGGTTATACTATCTGCAGTGGAGGTTGTACTATCTGCAGTGGAGGTTGTACTGTCTGCAGTGGAGGTTGTACTGTCTGCAGTGGAGGTTGTACTGTCTGCAGTGGAGGTTGTACTGTCTGCAGTGGAGGGTGTACTATCTGCAGTGGAGGGTGTACTATCTGCAGTGGAGGTTGTACTGTCTGCAGTGGAGGGTGTACTGTCTGCAGTGGAGGTTGTACTATCTGCAGTGGAGGTTGTACTGTCTGCAGTGGAGGGTGTACTGTCTGCAGTGGAGGTTGTACTGTCTGCAGTGGAGGTTGTACTGTCTGCAGTGGAGGGTGTACTGTCTGCAGTGGAGGGTGTACTGTCTGCAG
>NW_025735072.1:0-3016 GCF_021292245.1 Micropterus dolomieu
TAATCCTTTAGGTGAGTGTATGTTTTAGCATTCACCATGACCCTCTAATTGTCTTACATGGTCTCACTTCAAGTGCCATAATTCCAGTTAAACACCTAAATACATAGTCTTGATACAACTGTGAATCTTTCTCTTTAACTCTCAGGGTTGTACTGAGCGTTTTGTGTCCAGTCCGGAGGAGGTGATGGACGTCATTGATGAGGGCAAAGCCAATCGACACGTGGCAGTGACTAGTATGTATCTTTATACTGTATGTGTATTTTCACATCAGCCAGTGACATCTTTGTCCCTGTTTTTAACTTGTCTTAAATATCCTTTACCTAAGTAAATGTACTAATGCAACAACTAATCAACGGCAAGGAAAAAATTACAAGTAAAAGCACTGCATACAAAATCCTACTAAATAAAGTATCACGGCCCTCCAAAGGGTCACAAGATAAATCTGGAGGGGTCATAATTAAAAACACAGTTCTGCTTCAAAAATGTGTTTTCATATTTTGGACTTTTCTCTAATCTTTGCTTTTTTGGTGGAATATTTGAAAATTTTTTCTCTGGGCTTCGAACAATTATTTAAGCTTTTCTTTCATGAGAAAATGTAATCTGAAAAGAAACTATATATATGTAACTATATAGCTGTCTGATAAATGTGGTGGAGTAAAAAGTACAATATTTCCCTCTAAAATGTAGTGATGTAGAAGTACAAAATATCATGGAACTACCGTACTTGGTACTTACTTTCCATTACTGAACTGTACTTACAAGGAACCAGACTGAAACACACAGAAATTGCTGTAGACTAACTGAAAAGCTTTTTTTCTCCTCTTCTAGACATGAATGAGCACAGCTCTCGCAGCCACAGCATCTTCCTCATCAACATCAAGCAGGAAAACATGGAGACAGAGAAGAAACTGTCGGGGAAGCTCTACCTGGTCGACTTGGCGGGCAGCGAGAAGGTCATTCTTAGTGAGATCAGAGAGATGGAGTTAATGTTAAGTGAAAGTTGATGTGAAATCTTTATGTTGGCTGTTTGAACAGGTCAGTAAGACAGGAGCAGAGGGGGCTGTATTGGATGAGGCCAAGAACATCAACAAATCCCTGTCAGCGCTGGGAAACGTCATCTCAGCTCTAGCCGAGGGAACAGTAAGCTGCTCATAGTTACCTCTATTCGCACATATCTGAAGAATCTTAATTAAATGCGGTGCAAATTTCAAGAAGTTCGTAGACAGTGATACATTTATTTTCCAGAAAACCCACGTGCCGTACAGAGACAGTAAGATGACTCGGATCCTGCAGGACTCTCTGGGGGGAAACTGTCGCACCACCATTATCATCTGCTGCTCGCCGTCCGTCTACAACGAGGCCGAGACCAAGTCCACACTCATGTTTGGACAGAGGTACCTATAACTTCTTCTTTCTTTATTTATTTTGTGTGTTCCTTCAAACATACAGCTCCTCAGTATTGACCGGGTGATGAGTGGCTCACAATTTGTTTTTTAAACATGCTCTTAAGTCATTCGACCTTATCTTACTTTAAACAACTTTTGCATGCTTTCAGGTAAAAATTGATTTTTCAGTCTAAATATGTGTTGATCCGTTTTAAAGTAGATGAAATATCTAAATATTAGAGTGTTAATTTAATAAGCAGTGAGTTTGTTGGTTCATGGTGAGTAGTTTTGTTTACAGTTCTTATGGCTCTTTTGAAGTATGAATATTGGATAGTAAGTTATATATGGAACTATAATTGACCATAAAGTATAAAGAACTTTAAAGAAACTTGATTTAGAAAATCCTTAATCTTCTACAGTATAGTGTTGCAGGGATGGTGTATTTTTGTAATCCAACCCAGACGTTAGCATCACCCTGATGACAACCGTGATGACAACCTCATTGACAGCCTCTGTAGTCTCATTTAGCCACTTCTTAGCAACCGCCTAGACACGTAAACGCTTCACACTTCAAGAATGGGACATTTACTGACAAATTTTATGTCGTTGAACAAAACATGAACATGTCTGTGACCTTATTTCAGGCATAAAACCAAAAACCTATTAAAAAAACCCACTGGTTCATTGCTGTAGCATTCTATTGCAGTTGGCTATTTTGCTTTGATGTAATTTATGTTGTTTCCAGCATAGTTCTTTAAATAAACACTGTAACACCAGGCTGGAAAGCGTTTCAGTGTCTGTTGCACTCTCCCAGCATCGCCGAATGATGTAATTAGGTGATAATATATATATATTTATCGGCCCCTTTCAAAACACTTATGGTCATCTTATAAGACAGAATGAAATACCAGTGTAGCGATAAATTAATAAAATTAACAAAAACTGAATTACTGTGGTGACTCGTTAGAACTGTAGCTGAAACCAGCTCCCAGATGGCTTTGAGTTTCCCACAGTGCATCTGGGTTTATTTCTATTTATAAATCCCAGTGATGAAACCCTCCACACCTTGTTGTAGTAGTTGTTTTTGTTGTTGTTTTCGTCCTGGCACAGCAGGCGAGGCTCATGTTGCCTTAAAATAAATGATAATCCACAATAGTGCACTTTCTTTGTACACCCTGTGATTTCTAGTTGAAAGTTAGTGGAAGTCTGTTGTGGTTTTTTTAGAGAAAAATCCAGCTGTAAAAAACCTTTCTCGGCCGAGTCTCAGGTTCAGACTGATCATATAATAAACCATGAAGCAGCAGCAGTGACGGGGAGATCAATGATGCTCGATTACTCTGCAGCCAGGAAATGAGATTTGCACCTTTAGAGGAAAGGTCTCTGGCAGAAAACAACAGACTCACACAGTTTATGTCTATTTAAACTGGATGTCCATTGCAACAGCCAAGTGAATGTGATAAAATGATAAGGTAATTTACCGAGAGAGAGTGAGAGAGAGAGAGAGAGCAGGAGAGGAATAGAGAGAAAAAGAGAGGGATGTAAGGAGAGAGAGAGGGGAGGGAGGCAGCCTACACAATATACACACAGAGGTACAGACAGTGAAGGTGATGTTGCTATAGACTAAATGAAAA
>NW_025735073.1:0-2975 GCF_021292245.1 Micropterus dolomieu
CCTCTGTGAGTATATTGTGTAGGCTGCCTCCCTCCCCTCTCTCTCTCCTTACATCCCTCTCTTTTTCTCTCTATTCCTCTCCTGCTCTCTCTCTCTCTCTCACTCTCTCTCGGTAAATTACCTTATCATTTTATCACATTCACTTGGCTGTTGCAATGGACATCCAGTTTAAATAGACATAAACTGTGTGAGTCTGTTGTTTTCTGCCAGAGACCTTTCCTCTAAAGGTGCAAATCTCATTTCCTGGCTGCAGAGTAATCGAGCATCATTGATCTCCCCGTCACTGCTGCTGCTTCATGGTTTATTATATGATCAGTCTGAACCTGAGACTCGGCCGAGAAAGGTTTTTTACAGCTGGATTTTTCTCTAAAAAAACCACAACAGACTTCCACTAACTTTCAACTAGAAATCACAGGGTGTACAAAGAAAGTGCACTATTGTGGATTATCATTTATTTTAAGGCAACATGAGCCTCGCCTGCTGTGCCAGGACGAAAACAACAACAAAAACAACTACTACAACAAGGTGTGGAGGGTTTCATCACTGGGATTTATAAATAGAAATAAACCCAGATGCACTGTGGGAAACTCAAAGCCATCTGGGAGCTGGTTTCAGCTACAGTTCTAACGAGTCACCACAGTAATTCAGTTTTTGTTAATTTTATTAATTTATCGCTACACTGGTATTTCATTCTGTCTTATAAGATGACCATAAGTGTTTTGAAAGGGGCCGATAAATATATATATATTATCACCTAATTACATCATTCGGCGATGCTGGGAGAGTGCAACAGACACTGAAACGCTTTCCAGCCTGGTGTTACAGTGTTTATTTAAAGAACTATGCTGGAAACAACATAAATTACATCAAAGCAAAATAGCCAACTGCAATAGAATGCTACAGCAATGAACCAGTGGGTTTTTTTAATAGGTTTTTGGTTTTATGCCTGAAATAAGGTCACAGACATGTTCATGTTTTGTTCAACGACATAAAATTTGTCAGTAAATGTCCCATTCTTGAAGTGTGAAGCGTTTACGTGTCTAGGCGGTTGCTAAGAAGTGGCTAAATGAGACTACAGAGGCTGTCAATGAGGTTGTCATCACGGTTGTCATCAGGGTGATGCTAACGTCTGGGTTGGATTACAAAAATACACCATCCCTGCAACACTATACTGTAGAAGATTAAGGATTTTCTAAATCAAGTTTCTTTAAAGTTCTTTATACTTTATGGTCAATTATAGTTCCATATATAACTTACTATCCAATATTCATACTTCAAAAGAGCCATAAGAACTGTAAACAAAACTACTCACCATGAACCAACAAACTCACTGCTTATTAAATTAACACTCTAATATTTAGATATTTCATCTACTTTAAAACGGATCAACACATATTTAGACTGAAAAATCAATTTTTACCTGAAAGCATGCAAAAGTTGTTTAAAGTAAGATAAGGTCGAATGACTTAAGAGCATGTTTAAAAAACAAATTGTGAGCCACTCATCACCCGGTCAATACTGAGGAGCTGTATGTTTGAAGGAACACACAAAATAAATAAAGAAAGAAGAAGTTATAGGTACCTCTGTCCAAACATGAGTGTGGACTTGGTCTCGGCCTCGTTGTAGACGGACGGCGAGCAGCAGATGATAATGGTGGTGCGACAGTTTCCCCCCAGAGAGTCCTGCAGGATCCGAGTCATCTTACTGTCTCTGTACGGCACGTGGGTTTTCTGGAAAATAAATGTATCACTGTCTACGAACTTCTTGAAATTTGCACCGCATTTAATTAAGATTCTTCAGATATGTGCGAATAGAGGTAACTATGAGCAGCTTACTGTTCCCTCGGCTAGAGCTGAGATGACGTTTCCCAGCGCTGACAGGGATTTGTTGATGTTCTTGGCCTCATCCAATACAGCCCCCTCTGCTCCTGTCTTACTGACCTGTTCAAACAGCCAACATAAAGATTTCACATCAACTTTCACTTAACATTAACTCCATCTCTCTGATCTCACTAAGAATGACCTTCTCGCTGCCCGCCAAGTCGACCAGGTAGAGCTTCCCCGACAGTTTCTTCTCTGTCTCCATGTTTTCCTGCTTGATGTTGATGAGGAAGATGCTGTGGCTGCGAGAGCTGTGCTCATTCATGTCTAGAAGAGGAGAAAAAAAGCTTTTCAGTTAGTCTACAGCAATTTCTGTGTGTTTCAGTCTGGTTCCTTGTAAGTACAGTTCAGTAATGGAAAGTAAGTACCAAGTACGGTAGTTCCATGATATTTTGTACTTCTACATCACTACATTTTAGAGGGAAATATTGTACTTTTTACTCCACCACATTTATCAGACAGCTATATAGTTACATATATATAGTTTCTTTTCAGATTACATTTTCTCATGAAAGAAAAGCTTAAATAATTGTTCGAAGCCCAGAGAAAAAATTTTCAAATATTCCACCAAAAAAGCAAAGATTAGAGAAAAGTCCAAAATATGAAAACACATTTTTGAAGCAGAACTGTGTTTTTAATTATGACCCCTCCAGATTTATCTTGTGACCCTTTGGAGGGCCGTGATACTTTATTTAGTAGGATTTTGTATGCAGTGCTTTTACTTGTAATTTTTTCCTTGCCGTTGATTAGTTGTTGCATTAGTACATTTACTTAGGTAAAGGATATTTAAGACAAGTTAAAAACAGGGACAAAGATGTCACTGGCTGATGTGAAAATACACATACAGTATAAAGATACATACTAGTCACTGCCACGTGTCGATTGGCTTTGCCCTCATCAATGACGTCCATCACCTCCTCCGGACTGGACACAAAACGCTCAGTACAACCCTGAGAGTTAAAGAGAAAGATTCACAGTTGTATCAAGACTATGTATTTAGGTGTTTAACTGGAATTATGGCACTTGAAGTGAGACCATGTAAGACAATTAGAGGGTCATGGTGAATGCTAAAACATACACTCACCTAAAGGATTA
>NW_025735074.1:0-2975 GCF_021292245.1 Micropterus dolomieu
CATATATACTTGTTTGTTCCCTCAGTCTGTGTCCGGTCATTGTATTGTTGTGCGATGTAGACTTGCCTGGACTTTCTTGTCAACTGCATGTAAGCCTGTTACCTGGTTACCTTTGGATTAAATATCCTGAACTGCATCTGCTCTACCGTGTTGTCTTGCGTTTGGATCCACCAACCTGCCTCACCTCCATTAATCGTGACACCAATGTACTACGGAGTTTGAGGAGTCTGCTCTCGGGACCAGCTCAGATACACATGTATTTGTATATGCACCTGTTTGAAATTATCATTAAACTTGAGTTGATTTGAGTTTTACTTGAGTCCCTGTCTTACTGAAGATTACCATTACAACTAAAGGACCACAGTTCATCTAAGTCTAAGTTACAGTTACACCAAGTGTGAGTGCCCAGACTGAGGGTTTTTTCTCCCACAATTTGATTCTTAAAAGTAGCTTATTTTCAACGCTGTTGATTGTTACCATTACCTACAGGATAATGATAGTAGTAGAAGCTGAATTACAGGCACATGCACAAAATGCATCAGAGCCATTCTAACTGAGTTAAATGAAGCATGTGAATTTTAATTGAAAATGGTTTTGATGACTCTTCCATCTAAGCTCTCCACTACAAACACCTAGTAACGACTGTTGAAGGCTGTGGACTGGCGGCTCACAGTAAAAGTAAGTGTAGCCTTTCCTCTATCAAATATTATTTTCAGATTGAGGTTGATACTTAACCCTGTCTGTCCCTATGCATGAGTATATACTGGTCTGTTGTCTACTAACTCATCAATATTTACTATATAGCCCTCGAATCGCAGTTATTTAGGATTTTCCAGTAACATTTTGCTCCTGATTCATTCCTGCCTCGATCCTACTTTTGTGTACCGGACTGTAAATTTTTACAAAATAGATTTTAAATATTTTAGGTTGGGCTGTGCCATATCCAGTCAGTTTCAGTAATTGTCCCAATACAATTTAACACAAACGGCAGGATACCAGTGCTTTGTGAAATAATCAGAAATTATTTAATGAATTTTTATGAAAAGTTTCTTACACAAAAAACAAACAATGAACATTAACATAAAAAGTGGCATGAAAAGAAAATACTCATTATATCACAAGTACCTCTTATTTGTACTTCAGGCCTACTTAAGTTACTGTCCACCACTGGAAATTACCATGTCTTAACACTTCGAGCTGCCTATAAACTATACAGCTTACCTCTGTAGCCAACTGCTGTTCTCCTTGTCGATGTACTGTAGGACAAGCGCCAACTGGCAGTGGGTGGAGATGTCAGTTGTCTCATCTGCCTGAATAGCAAGATATTCTGCATTTTTTACTTCCTCCAGAATTTAATCTTTAAGAACTGACAGCATACAGTCCAAAAGTTTGTTTTGCACAGTCTTTTTGGTGCCTGTCTTAAGGTGCTCCTCCAACAAACTGTCCAGCAAGGCAACAAGATGTACTGAAAACGGCAGGGTTGTGAAAGGATTCAGTCTCATTGTGGCAAGGCCAACTCAAAGGCCCTGCAGAATTTAACACAGGCAATTATCTTTGATAAAACGTGCCCGTTCTTATCCACCTCTTTGTTGTGTGTCCTCACCCCAATCCTGTGGCCTTCATCCAACTGTGTAGCGATGTTAACTCTGCCTAGCATGGCTAGCTTCACGGTATTATCCATATGTGCCCTTGTACACTCATGTTTCTTAATCTTCTCAGATAAATGTTTCGTGTCATTTACTCCTGTAACAGTCCATGTTGTATCCATCCCTGCCGTTTTAAAAAGCAAGCATGGGAAGCAAAACACGGCATTTTATTGAATTTGTGGGCGGCTGAAAGCCTCTGTCTTGAGTTCCCTCATTCATCATTGTTTACAACATCAAGTGTCCCTACTCTACCACTGACTGACTCTGCTCCTTCAGGCATCAGATTTGAGGACGCTGAATGGCTTAATTCATGTTGCTATGGGCATATCTTGTAATTGGCTGCGCTGCTGTACAGCCTGGGCGATTTTTCTCTCACCCCAGAAGAGATCAGTGGATGAGCAGGAAAGTCTCAGTCATCTCTCATTCACTCCCTGTTGTAGCTGCAGCCTGAGGTCTCCCCCTGTCACTAATTCTCTAACTTGCTGTATCTTCCCTGTTTGGACACAAGATGTATATTTTTATGCTCTGCTACTCAAGCACTAAATAAAAAGTCCAAAATGATAGCTGAAGAGCTTTTTTTTTTTTTTTTAAAGCAAATACACTTTTTGTATCAGCAAAGAATCACATTATCTCAGTACTAGCAAGCTTGCTGCTGGTGCAATTAGTTAGACTTCAGACCATAACACTGAACCTCTTATTCCAGTCATGAGTTTGAATCCCGCAGCTGGTAACAGTGATAATTGGTTTCAATTTAAAACACCTGTACGGTGTTTGAATTTAATGATAACAAAAAACTAAAGATTTCTCCTAACTTAAAACACCAAATGGTCACTGAAAAGTGTTCTTCTTAAGCAAATGCACAAATTCACTTTACCATCAACAAATGATCAAATTGTGGCTTCATCAGCTGTGTCTCTCTATAGCTTGGTTGATTAGAGTGCTAGTTTCCCAACCATCTCATTTCATTCAGACCCAGGTTCAAATCCCACCTCCGGCAGCATTGATAAATGCTTTCAACTTCAAACACCTGTGTGGAGACCTTCTTGCAGTAGTCTATTTTAAATGTGTATGTTGTTAGTCTTTCTAAATGCAGTAATTGTGTACATGGAATAATAGTAAAAAACTAATAGTTGTAGCAGAGGGTGTCGAGCAGGAACACGGGGCAGCAGGTGACCCGCAGCCACAGCTCCAGAGCCAGAAACACCTGCAGGAAGTGATAGGAGGAGAGAGGAGAGGGACGAGAAAGCACAAGACTACCGGAAAGGGGAGAAGTTGTGTTAGTAACATGCAATAATGGGATGAGGTTGCATACAGAGGGAGAGAAAGTAG
>NW_025735074.1:3015-3214 GCF_021292245.1 Micropterus dolomieu
ATGAGCTCTTTAAGATAAGATGGTGCCTGACCATTAAGAGCTTTGTAGGTGAGAAGAAGGATTTTAAATTCTATTCTGGATTTTACTGGAAGCCAATGCAGAGAAGCTAAAACAGGAGAAATGTGATCTCTTTTCTTGGTTCCTGTCAGAACACGTGCTGCAGCATTCTGGATCAGCTGAAGAGTCTTAATGGACTTTT
>NW_025735075.1:0-2870 GCF_021292245.1 Micropterus dolomieu
ATATATATATATATATATATATATATATATATATATATATATATATATATATATATAATTATTTGCCTCCATAGGACAGCCCTGTTTATCATCATTATCATAGCCATGACATTAGATATCATATATGGTGTTATTCGTAGTAGTATATGGGTAATTTTTATAGTTTCGGTTTCGTGGGCCCCACAATACACGTTCATTAGTAGTAGTACACCTTGAAATATTTTGTTGTACTTTTGTTCAAAGTACTATTTATACCAATAAAAAAGGTTCTTTTTATACTGCATTATGTCACGGCGTCTTGGTGACGTCTCAGCATAACAACATTTTAGGGATAATCTTTCTTTATGTCATGTGTTTCTTAAAACAAGGGGAAAAAACAATATCGGCCGATTTATCGGATTTAAAAAATCTCAAATATCGTAATCGGTATCAGACCTAACAATCCCATATCGGTTGGGCTCGATTATTCAGTTGATATTTGGTGAAAGAGAAAGTAGTGTGTTAGTTTTACTTGTTTTACTGAGTCAGGAACGGGTTATTTGACGGCGATGACGTGGTTTTTAGAGCGTCCCCGTAATTATGTGGACTTCTTCTTTCATTCGGTTCCTTGGTGTCTCTGGACCCAGTTTTTTAAGGTGTGCTGTTGTTATTTTATTTAATCTGCAGCCTTTCCCACAGGAGGCCTTTGTCTCCTGTCAGGCCGGTATGGTAATTAAGAATCTGTTGCCTGGTGAAATAAAGGTCTAATCTGGAGTGCTGATTTAGCCTCCAACCTAAAACATGTCTGCATCCATCGTATGAATAATTAAACTAATAATAACAACCAGTCAGATCTCTGATGCTTCGCGGTTGCATCCTCACTCGGCTCTGACAGCATCTGATCCACACGGCCGAGCGTCGACGTGAAGTCGTTCAGTGGATTTATGAAAACATGAGAAGTGACCTTGTGATGGCGAAGCCGCCTCGTCTCCTGCAACAACATGGCGGAACATCAACTACACAGCGCTGCGCTTAATGGACTGAAAACCACAGAGTCCCACAGGAGTGAGGCGGCAGAGGTCTGAGCGGGATCCTGCACTCAGTCTGATCCTCCGCCCGCTACACTCATCCACCCAAGAGGGACGTGGACTTTAAAACCCTGACGTGTTTTACCCTTTAAGAATCCTTTAAAAGCTGCAGATAAAACTTTACAACACCTTATTCAGCATCATGTGATGCATCAGCTGCTTTCTCAGGTCAGGTCGTGTGATGAAAACATCTGGATGAGTATTTTCTCTCTTAAACATCCAAACCTGCTGCGGATGAAGAAGGATCTTGGGCTGTCCGGTGCGCTGTGTTCACGTGTGACGGCAGATTTGTGATTTTAATCAGGAACTCAAAAGATAAACTGATCTTAAATCCGTCTGCGGATGTTTTCTGTGCTTTTCAGCTGATTAACTGATGTTTATGTGTGAAACATAGCGGTTATGATCTCATACTACGTGTATCAGTTTGTCAGTACTTCCTCAGTCTCCAGAGGGGAAACCAGTTTGGTCACTCGCACCTATCAGACTCGTGTCCGACGTAACAGGCCGACAGCTTCAGCTCGGTGCCCGAGCGCCTAACGATCCGGAGCACGTTTACGTCATCACTCTCATTGACACCGCTGCACAAATCTGTCCAACAGCTGGAAGAGTCGGCCGACTGACATCCACATCCAGCCAATGAGAGCAGGCGGCTACTTTTTCACTGCAGAACACGTTTTCCTCCCCTGCAGCTTTCTGTAGCTCAGCCTGCTGCTGCCTGCGTGTGCTGATCCGTCCTTTCACCCAGATTCTTTGTCTTTATAATAACAAACAGCTGTTTCGTGTGCAGGATCTTAAGCGTGCCGAGCGATCACACTGGGCAAACGAACCGGACTTTGGGGGTTAATCGTGCCCGGGCACGATGCGGATCGCCTACGCCCTTAATCCCGGAGCTCACTCCGTCACATATGGACACTTTGGACATCAAGTCAACGTCCAGTTAGACTTTCAAAATAAAACTGTTAGTTAAGGTTGTGAAACATTGCAGTTTGGTTAGGTTTGTTGTCACGATGCTGGAATTTCTTACTACGAATCAATACCTTGAAAAAATGTCGATATTTGATTCCCTTGTCGATACCGCAAAAAAATTGACACGATGACTGAATTATTGAATATAGTTACTGAATCATCTGAATCAAACTTGTCTTAGTCAGTGAAGTTAACAGCAGCTCTGAGGAGGATTAGCTTAGTTTAGAGAATTATAAATGTCTGTCGGGCCGACAGCAGGACAGCTGTCTTATCAGCAGCAGTTTACAGGCCGTCCTGTTTGAGACTTTAGTGATGCTGAAAGGAGAGACGTCTCCAACCTCTGCAGGTTCTTTACACAGGACGGCGTGTCGGTCCTGCAGGGGCTTCGCTCTTTCGTTAGCGCCGCTCTGGACCGTCACTTTCATTTGGGCTTGTATCCTTTCCCAGCATCCAATCACAAGTGACGAGTACTAGCCAATCACAGCACACACGGGAAACAAACACGGTCACCTGGCTGAAAGTCATGCCGTCCACCAAAGCCACCTCCTTACTTGGACTTTAATGTTAAAAATAACATTCAGATATTTTAATAATGGTACGGTTTAATAGGCTTATGAGACATTTACTCGTCCGACTCGAACCAGCCTTCAGAAGAGTCACGACTGTCCGTGACTCAACTCCGATCTCAGAAGTGTTACCACGTTTTAAGTTGTTTTACTGTTTATTTTGTAGGTTAGCCTGTTGAACTTGGCGTTAGCCCGTTGAACTTGGCGTTAGCCCGTTGAACTTGGCGTTAGCCCGTTGAACTTGGCGTTAGCCCGTTGAACTTGGCGTTAG
>NW_025735076.1:0-2865 GCF_021292245.1 Micropterus dolomieu
AATGTTAAAAAAACAAATGAAAATACTTTGAGAAAGGTTTATTTGCACAAGAAGAAAACGTGCAATTTAAAGATAAAAGACACAAATGTGCATTGTTCAAAAACAGTTTAAGCTAAAAAAATCTGAATCACTTTATTTAAACAAAGACAATTCTACCATAATGTGGTGCAGAAAATGTCTCCAGAATGCAGGAAATTAAGTGTTTAGTGCTCAAAATCGTCTAGGGGACCCCCAGATTTGAGAATCGATTTTGAGAACGAAAAGAACCAGAGCCCAAAATGGAGAAAGCTGTCTGGTCTGAATGTATAAAACCTCTTAAAGCGCACTCTGTCGCCTGCTTGAGCTACTTATAAGCTGCTTATATCGCACATACACATGTAAATGTTTAAACTTGTGTCAATATGGATGTGCTACACATCGTTAGATTGTCCACAGTTCAATTGTTAAGTTCATTTTACGGAAACCATTAGCAGTGTATTAGTTCAGAAGAAGAGAGGCAAAAAGAGCCGAATAACATTCATACTGAAATAAACAATTTGATAGTAACCTATTTCCCATGTTTGCTGAGCAAATGTTTTATACGAAAGGAATTAAAGGCCCAAATATGGGCAGGGTTCACTCAGTGGAGCAAATCCAACCCAGGCTTTTAATTTAATTTTTACTGTATTAGTATGTTCGCCCCATCCAATTTTATTTAACTTTGCTCTAATTATAGGATAAACCTCTCCACATTAGACATACGGCACAGATTGCAATTGGTGAGAGCGTAATCGATAGAAATTAGGGTTGGGCGATGTCTACAAAATTTCCATCGGATGAAGTCTACAATGAAACATTGCGATAGACGATGTCATGTTTTACAATCACGATGACGGCTCAACATCGTGATGTCTGTCAGTCATCGCCGATGGACGATGGCATCGTCTATCCCCACACACAGATTTCTGCAGCTGCTTTAAAAGGAAATGTCACTTTCTGGTCTGACTGAGTCATAACATTCTTCTGAAATAGTTTTAACACAGACACTCAACACCAACAAAGAAAACTCTTCAAAGAGAGACATAGATGATGTCACTGTGAAGGGTAAAAACAAAACCAAGAATATTAAATCACTTAAAATGTCTCCTTTCCTTTCCAGATGACTTTCACTCGTCCTGCAAACCACAGACAGCTCACCTTCACAGAGATCGCTCAGAGTGCCAAAATCCCTGTTAATGAGGTCAGTTAGATGACGTGTAGTGTATTTAATCTGCCTGTCAGTAAATGAAAAAAAAAAAAAAAACATTTTATATGAAAATAAACTGATGGGCTATAGTAGTTTCTGATGCTCTTGTGTGTTTGTCTCCTGCAGGTGGAGCTTCTGGTGATGAAGGCTCTGTCTGTGGGGCTGATCAAAGGTAACATTGACGAGGTGGACCAGAAGGTGCAGATGACCTGGGTGCAGCCCAGAGTACTGGACCTGCAGCAGGTTAGACCTCATGCTGTTTTATATGTTGAAACAGATTTTTATCAGGTTATCACAGCTGAGGAAAATACATTTAATATATTCACGACTGCTAAATGTTAGTTTGATAATGTATTTTCTTTGCTTTGGTAGGTAACTGTCCAAATGTAATTGGTGTGACATCATTTACAATAGAGCCTGATGACAGCTAGAGCTGCCGTTTCATACTGATGCTCAACAGTCTTGGACTTGATGTTAGGGTTTGGTTGCGATAGCTTCTTCCATTTGGCTAAATATCTGGATTTACTCATCTCAGGCTCGAACTAATCTCTTCTTGAATTTTGTTTTTATTTTATTATTTTGTTTCTACAACACATTTAAGAGACCGCTTTTCATTTTTAGCCAATGGAAACTACACCAGCAACAGATTAAATCACAAACATCTTGTGTGAAAGAAATTAAACTCTACAGCTGGTAGACTGTGTGTCTATTAATAATGTGAATATATTTAGATGATGAACTTGGTATTTCAATCAAGACCTCCAGTATTTTTAATCAAGCAGCTTGTGAAAAATAAGGTGTGCGCAAAAGTACACCTGTTATTTCAATGTGTCATTGTTAACAACATTTCATCTCATTTTAAACAAGGTGTGAACATTTATTAGCTACAACAAAAAATGCTTCACAGCCAACAAAATCTGATTACTGATCTAAATTTAATCTTTTTAATTAGATTCAATAATTTTATAGAGGATATTGGAGTCACTAAAAAAGGAACTGGACCAGTTTCTACAGCAGCAGCTGGAAATTGATCAGAACATAATGCAGCTAGGAGACAGCTTATTTTATTTAGTAAGGAAACTCACTTTGCTGTGGCTCAGTAATTCCACCTGAAGCTGAGTAGAACAAAGTAAAACTCTTATTCTCTTGTCAAAAACTTTGACGTCCGAAGTAGGAAACTAAAAGTTCATTCGACAAGTGAAATCTGCAGACAAAACTATAACAGAGCAATTAACTGTAAAGTTGGATGAGAAAGTGAAAGTTAAGTCACCAGTGTTTGGACTCCACCTGCTGGTTTTACACTTACCTGTTTTCTGTTTCAGATCAAAGGTATGAAGGAGCGTTTGGACTTTTGGTGTGGCGACGTTAAGAACATGGCCATGCTGGTGGAGCAGCAGGCCCACGACATCCTCACCTGAATTTCCCCTTCGGCCCCTCGGAGGGAGACCTCACTCTGTTTTTGTATTGTTTTTCTTTCTGTTGGATGTTTATTCTTCTGTTAACCATCTCTGTTTATTATCAACCTGTAAATTACACTGCGGTGTTTTGCAAATAAACACTTGGTTGTAACATTATTATCGTTGCCATGTCTGGACAATATTGTTCAAAACATGAATAAAAATGACCATGACAACAGTCAA
>NW_025735077.1:0-2854 GCF_021292245.1 Micropterus dolomieu
GCCGTAAGCTACACACACATGCTCACATATTCATACATAAAGACATTTGTGAAGGTATGGTGGGTTTTAATATAAATATATATATATATATATATATATATATATATATATTTTTGTTTTTTTTTGTTTTTTTTCTCAGCTTAAAGAATGTATCCGGTCCCTTGATCAAGAGCAGTCACACACACCTTTCAGACAAAGCAAACTTACTCAGGTATTAAGATTTTTGTAACTTGCTGATTTTTGGTGGTTTTGTTTTGTTAGTGAAGTGTACATAAATATCATGGCTAATTTTTTTTTGTCCAGTTTGATCACTAAACTCTTCTATGATTTGGGCTGGATTGTTCTCATTGTAGGTTTTGAAAGACTCATTTGTTGGTGACTCAATGACATGCATGATTGCCAACATTTCACCTGGCCACATAGCAACTGAACACACACTTAATACACTGAGATACGCCGACCGGTAAGTATGTGTGTGTTAGTTGCAGGAAAAAAAATTTTCTTCTCAGAGCTCTAATATATTTAATTCATCCTGCTTTAAATTGTGACTTTGAGAAATTTGGCTGCATAAAATAGCATAGTGATTTTAAATACAAAGTTTTTTCATCTTGCTCTCATTGTTGAAAACTTAGTCTTTGATGAAAACAGGCGTTTGGGACAACAAAATGTTACTTATTTTCATTGTGTAGTGTCAGGTGCTGTAGAGGCTATGGTCACTGACTGCTATTTGAGAAGTTACATCTACTTGATTTGTCACAGGGTGAAGGAGTTGAGGGGACAGGGAGGACTAAGAGGAGGAAGAAGAGGCAAGATAATACCCTCCCCCAAACCTAACCTGTCCAACAGCAACAGCAGCAGCAGCAGCAATGGCAGCAGTAGTGGCATTCAAGGGAAAAGCCCCCCTAAAAAGCCAAAGTTAGGGAGACAAAGAGAGGCTTTTGGCCCCACCACACCTTCTACAATGTTGGCATCAGGGGGCGCAATTCTCTGCTCCACACCCAAGAACAGCAAATGGGGAGAGGCAACAAGTCCAAGAGCAAGAAGGGGAATTGGACTTGAACAAATTACACCAGTCAGAGGCTTGCTAGAAATGGGTGATAAGAGGGAGGGGAGGGAGAGAGCATTTGGGAGGGAAGGTAGAAGAAGAGAAAGGTTTGAAGGAACTGACAGTGCAGGTCACTTAATTAGAGACCAGATCGTCGGGGCAGGGCTGGTCTTGGGAGAAGCAACAGATGAGCACCTTCAGACATGGGGGTTACAGGGGGAATGTGGATTCTACCACAGAGAAAAAGAGAACCAACAAAGCACTTTGGAAAGGGGTAAAGAGGAAGAAAGAAGGCGGAGAGAACAGAGAAGACAAGTGGAAAGCAGTAGAGACACATGTAGCAAAGTAGAAAGGCTAAGGGAGACAGATTTACAAATGTGTGATGAAAAGGATAAGGAGAAACATCTGAGACAGTATCACCAGCAGCTGCAACAGTTTATGCCCTCATCTGTTTCTTCATCTGTCCATCTCTTCTCACCCTCTACACCGTCTTTCTCTTCATCGAATCAGGCCTCTCTCCCCTCCTCTGCCTCTCCATCTTCCTGTTCTTCTCTCCAACACTCTTCCTGCCTCTCAGTTTCTGCCTTTATGCATCATGGTTTGGAAGAGGTTTTAGATGCATACAGAGCCAGGGTTGAGGTTAGGGCTGATGGTAACAGAGGACAGTTGTCTTTCTTCCCAAGTGGAGATACTTGCTTACAAACTAAAACCTCTCCAAGCTACAATAAAAACAAGGATGAGGTTGGTCATGGTAAGTCAGGTGGTACTGGTGAACATTGTAGGGTATCTTGGGAAGGAGCAGAGGCAAGATTTGGACAAGACGGAGGTAAAAGTGAGAAGAGGTCACTGAAGGCAACAGGTGAAGGAGAGGTTAGAGTAAGGAGGGAAGACCGGAGGCCAGCTGGGATGGAAGGAGGAGGAGAGAGGAGGTGGGCTTGGGTGGCAACGACAGAGAGAGAACAGGCAGAGAGGATGACAGGTGCAGTGCCAGGTAACGCAGAGGCAACAATGTCTCACAACTGTGATTCAGAAGAGAGTAGAGTGGTTGAGGAAAGACTAGATGCCTCAGATCACCCAGCTGATGGAGTGTGGAGTAATGAGGAGCAAGAAGGAGCTGACCACTATGGCTTAGTGTCCACCCACAGCAACAGCATATTTAACCACCCTCCTGTTAAACCACCCCATCCACGAGCGCCTGCAGAACGACCCCTCTCCCCAGGCTGTGAACATACCAACACACTCCTGACCCCTAATAAACTCAATGATCTCTCCCTTATATTAAAACATACAAGATGCACCTCAAACATCCTGCCTCCACCGCTGCAAAATGCCCAACAGGGAGTGACATCAAGCAGCCCTAGAATGAAGGAACCATGGTTTGCTGCTAATGCCAATAAAAGAGAGTTTTCAAATACTCAATCGACCACACTCCCTCTCACTTCTCCCATCGCACAGAATGGATGTAAAATACCTGCAGAACATCCAGCTGACACTCAGGTACACAACCATCCAGGGGTCAAACCCAAAATGTCTATTTTACCTCAAGAAGAGACTTCTGCAGATTCTCACAGCTACATCATGGACCCCCTCAGTATCTCCTTGCTTCAAGTGGACCAACAGGTTGCCACAGCCTCGTTCCTCCAAGGGGAACTGAACAACACCTCACTCTCTCCACTTGAGAATGAAAGGGGAGAAGATAACAGGAGGGAAGTGCGAAAAGGGCATCTCACATGTGCGGAGAAAGCGGTGAAAGTTGTAGAGGACGAGGACGTAGAATTGCGCCTGTCTCTTTTGGAGCTGCCACAAACC
>NW_025735078.1:0-2849 GCF_021292245.1 Micropterus dolomieu
ATATGTTGTAATATTATATCTGGAAAAATAAAAACTAATCTGACAAATGATTGTAGAGGATGCCTTCATTGATCACAACTTGATCTTGACTTGACTTACATATGGAATAGAAATTCTGTAAATGTTGAGTAATGAAAGTGTATTGCCTAACGTGAAAACTGTGATCTGTCTTTTACAGTACTGTAGCATATTATGTACTGTATCTAGCATTGTTTATCATTGGATTCACTGGTAGTTAAAACGACTAAACTGAAAAGATATCCTTATGTTGTGTTTTGGTGATTAAACCATATTTTGTCATGACTTTTCATGAGAAACTTATATTTTGAATCAATGGCTTGTGTGGTGAGAGATGTTTACAATCCAAATGAATGCACAATGGCAAGTTTTGAATGAAAGACTGGCGGCGTTACAAGTGTGATGAGATTGGTGTTTTGTACTAAAAGTTGTGAAATTTTACCACATACTTGCAATAATAGTACCAAAGCGATCGAAAAAAACTGCTTGCAGTAAGACTGGAGGTTTGAATCTCACTAATGTCACATACAGTGAAAGTCTCATGCCTTAGGGTGCTGATCCTGAAGTTTTGAATCTGAACAAATGAAACAACAATACGTACGTGTATATTAACTATATCAGATGTTTTAGTGATGATCTGTTAAGAACAGTGAGCATAGTGATAGGAAAAGGTATTTTAACAATAGAGAAGAAAATCTTAACAAACATTCTGCATGTCCTTTGTATGAACATATATATATGTCTTTCTACATGTTTTTGTTGTACCAGGTCAATGTCAGATGCACTTATAGTTGTGAAAAAAAGGTCCTTTTGATGATCTGTTGTGTTTTTGTTACTAAGAGTATGAATAGTAGCGATAGAAAAACACTATAAAAGGTTTTTTTAGAAAGCTCATTCTTAGAAATGTCAGAATTAAAAGCTGCTATAGAATACAAATTAATAAAAAAATAAATGCCAATAAATCCCAACTGAATTGGACAGACAGACAGACAGGTAGATTATCAAGTATCATAATAAAGACTCACCTCTGGCATTTGTATTTGGTCTTGTGAACTTAACATCAGAGTACAGCACATCAGCTTCAGGCATTTTTCAGCTGTGACTGTCAGTGAGTCTGAAAGAGGAAAGAGAAGAAAATAAAGGTTGTAGAGTGCTATTTTAAAAATCCTTCCTGTGAGACAAAAGGATGGGGAGGGATTTAGTGTGTCTTGTTCCCCAAAATAATTATTTTACTTCCCTTTTGTTCAAACATGAAATCAAATCTTTTAACAGTTCAGTCACAGATATGAGGTGTTTATCTGTTTGTTTTTTTTAATTTAGTGTGAGGGCTTCATAGAGGAAGTGCTTATGTTATAGAAATTACAAAACAACGAATGTAAAACTAAATGAAATCCAGAAATTCCCTCTCTCCCTCTCATCTTCACTGACTGAATATGTACTGTCACCATCATCATACTAATAATAATCTTCAAATAAACCAAAGAAATTATAAGGAGACCACAAAATAACATGCATACTATCCATAGTCAGTAATGTCTACAAAGATGTTTTGTGCAGGGGAAATTTCCAAATACATTTCATATCAGCAGTTTTCTCAGTGAGTATTTTTTAAACTTTTGTACTATTTCAGACATCAAGAAAGAGCTTTAATGCTGAAAAATTAGCCAGAGTTAGAGCTTACAATTGCATCTCAAAGTCAGCAAATGGATTAGTAGTGCTTTGTAAGTAAATCTAGAGTTTTTTATTTTTTACTGTTTTTACTTCCAGCATCGAGAATTGGAAAGAATTTGTAAGTTTTGGGGCCATTTTTGAAAATTTCTTTATATATTTTCGCCCCCAAAACGCCAATATAAATAAATGAGAAAAAATATTTATATATATATTTAACAAATATTAAAGAATAATAATATTAATTATGAATTGGGATAGGCATGGAAACCGAAAAGTACTGTTCAAAATAAATTCAGGAAGACTATGAGTGACAATAAAATCACTCATTTATAATGAAATAGTGAACACGTCTGATTTAAACACTTTCCGGATATTACGCAATGAGGCGTCGAACAAGTTGTGTCCAATCAACACACACAATTTATGACGGAACGGTCGGACGGCCAATCAAACGCCGAGTTTCCAATAGTGTGCGGGGTTTAACCGCTGTAGCAGAGAGGAGGCGGAGGCGTTTCTTTTCCTGGCTGAAGTTGACTGAAGTGTCAACAGGACGACAGTGACAGACTTTACTAAAGTTTCTGCCCTGGTAGTCTCCCGGTCCAGACATGGCCCCCAGCACGCAACTAAAGGAGGCAATAGCCGATGTGCACGAGGGGATCCGTGCCATCCTGCTTGGACCGCCCGGAGCCGGAAAGGGGACTCAGGTGAGAGAGACACCCAGTCGAGCTAACCAAGCTAGCTGTTAGCTTGTAAAAACTGCAGCGCATGGTCGGCATTAGTAGCTAATGCTAATGCTAACCTACCTGTCTTTACCTGGTTTGTCACTACAACTCTCAGACAAGCTGGACAGTCTGTTAAGGTTAAAGTTGTATTATTAATAAACATGTTCAACCTCATTCGTCAAGAAATATGTTTACATGCACGCATAGTTTCTTTGGTGTCATGATGAAGTTACAACTTTTAAACCTGTTCTGTTTTTATTTTCACCTGCATTATGTAGTGCAGCATTAAATGTTTCTGCAGGGCTAACGTTACATCTAAAGGTCTATAAAAGGATTTACAAAGACTAAAATATGTTTACTGTGATATGAAACACTTAAATGTAAAAGCTCACTGTCCAAATGCTGCAAAAAGCAAATATTATTTATTATATAGATTAC
>NW_025735079.1:0-3081 GCF_021292245.1 Micropterus dolomieu
ATGTCCATAAAGGGTTAATTTAGCTGTTGTACTTTTTTAGCCAAGCAAGTGGACAAGAAAACATTTTTGGTTGCCATTGGCATGAAGATCATCTAAGAATTAGAAAGACAGTCTTATGCAGGGAATCATTACTGAAAAAGTTAAGGACTAAATGTAGCACATGCGCTCATCAACAACAGTTAGTAGGATAACAAGAGATAATAACAAAAACAACTAGCCTTTTTGTTTTGCAGTCTTTAAGATGTTAGTGCTTCTAAACAGCAGCTGTTTCAGGGACAGCACCGAATTTCTCATTAATCTTCTTCACAAACTTCTTCCCAGCAGATTACAGTATCTAGACCAATGACCTTTACATTGCCTTTACTCAGTAAGCAAATAATGAAAAATGCATTTGAGACCTATTTCATTCATAATTCACTTTGAAGTATTAATAACAGGCCAGCTAATCAAATGTAAGGATTTACCTGTCGGTTTCTGAATTATTAGTCAGACAAAATAAGTAATCTGAAGGCAGCTTGGGCTCTGGTATGATGTGATGGGACATTTCTCATTATTTGTGACATTTTAAAGGCTAAATTATTTGGATACAGTTTTTTTTCCCTCCAACACCCAAAGATATCAGGGATTGTACCAGTTTGGAGTGCTACTGTAAATCTCTTCAGAGGTTCTTACTATACTATCAACTGCTTAGTGAATTCATTTAAAGTGATATTGCTACTGCTACCTCTCTGAACAAACTACAACATCAGAACAATCTTCCATTCAGTGTCAGATAAAAAAACAAAACAACAACAGTATAATAAAGTCAAAAAGCATCCTGTCACCCAACCTCACTGCTCTCACCTAAAAAGGAAGATGTATGCCTGAGCCTGTCCTGACACAAAGGGTTGGACTGACATTGGCATAGTGCCAGAGAAACACAGAAGAGGAAAATGCATGCTTGCACTCTCTCCATCTGACACACACTTACACAGGCACACACAAAAGCACAAATAAACAGTAGGCACACACAGACAGAAACACACATACTGTAAACAGAGAGTTGGCAATATGGATAAAATCCTTTCTGACAGAATAAATTGTTTTGAATCATTGTTTTGCAATGGCCTAATAAAACCAATCACTGACATTAAAGAGATAGTTTGTACGTATGAAACAGCATGTCAAAAAAAACCCACAGTAAACTAATTTATACACACAGTGTACATGCTGCGCCTTACTATACATGTTAAAATTACAAGCAATCAGAAAGATACCCAAAGATTTCATCATGGAAAGAGGGACGTATGGACAGAGTGTATATCTACATGTTTTTTTTTGTTTGTTTCTATGAACTGTATCTCAAAGCAGCACACATAATAGAAATACATAATTCACCACTGCCCAGCTCTATGTTGGCACACAAAGAAAATGGCTTCTGATCAAATTTGGCCGACATCAGAATGGAAATTCAAGGCCTTATCTCAAGGAACAGATCAAATCATGCAACATAAAATGATTAGTGGTAGATTACTTAGATACCTTTGTACATTTGCGAGTAGAAACACTGCTTGGTTGGGAGCTTGAATGAGAGTTTTCAAACTGTTTAAAACTATTATACCAACATTGATACTGATTACTTTTCTCTCAGTAAGGCAACTTATTATTGTTAGGTTTTTCATTTTTACAAAAAAAATAACATGGATGCATTGACATATGACTTGGTTTACATCACGGAAAGTCTGACTGACCAATATCCAATATCTGGTAGCAATATTGGCCGCTGATGTGAAAAAATAATAATAATAATAATTACAAGCCCTGTAGGGACAGATCAACCTAAATCTACCTTTTATTTGATCTTCACAGCTGCTATGGGCAAATGTCATTCTATAATGAGAACCACCACGCCACTACTACAAGTGTTGAAGTGAGTCAGCATCAGGTTATTGGATCCAATATTCCCCTGAAAGAAGAACAAGCCACTCAGGGGTGAATTCACAAATAATGTTTTGCGCATTACTTGAAAATACTATCTGCCCCGTCTCAAGGTCTGATTCATAAACGCTAGCATGCTAATGATGTTATAGCACAAACACGCCCATGTGCAATGTCCCCTTGTTTTGAAGAACATATTCTAATTCTAACTACTTTAATGATCTAATAACTCTCCCCTGCTCTTTCATTCATTTCTATCTGCGGGATGTCTCATTTGCTATGAATCACTCTATATGGAGTGTTTTGTCAGAGTGATTTTGTTATTTGAGGAACTTATGTGTCTGGGCGCATTTCTGATCACTGGAAAGTCTGGGTGTGACACCCCTTATAAATGGGCTTTAGTTAACGCCAACTCCCCAAAGACGCTAATAATTTCACTCTGACTGCCTTTGACTATTACGCACCAGTTCAGGCTCATTTGCAATTTTGCTTCAGTTAGCTTGGCAGCGCAGTTTGGGGTGTTATGTCACCCTTTGCGGATGCTCTGAGAATTACACAATTATTTTTTTCTTCTTTGTGCAGGATTAGTGGCCGCAAAAGCCGTGCAAATCGTTTTATGAATTTACCCCTCAGAGTGCTGTTTCCATGGCACACTGAATGTACTTCCATGTGATTACACATCATAACAATAGGAGTTATATAGCACCAGTGAAAGATGCAAAAATGAAAAGAATCACTTGATTACGCAGAGTCGCAGTCTCCCTACGCAGAGTCGCAGTCTAACACACTTCTCTGCTCCTCCATTTCAGGAGTTACTTAGTGAAAATCCTATAGTGACGGTGTCTGCCCCCCGACCATCGAAATTATTTAAAAAGGTAAACAGAAGAGGAGCTGTGCATAAAAACCTCATAAAAATTAAAACCACAAGAGCAATAGTGCAAACGAATAGGAGAGTTAAATGTGGACTCTTAAACATCAGATCTCTCTCTTCTAAAGGTGTACTAGTAAATGAACTAATATCAGATTATGATATTGATTTGTTTGGTCTTACTGAAACCTGGCTGGGTGATGGAGAATATGTTAGCCTAAATGAATCCACCCCTCCCAGTCATATTAATACTCACATTCCTCGAGGCACAGGCCGAGGAGGTGGAGTTGCAGCTA
>NW_025735080.1:0-2773 GCF_021292245.1 Micropterus dolomieu
AATAAATAAAATGGCCAAAAAACAAAGCAAACTACCTCTGGCCAGCTCTTCTTATTCTTCTTGTGAAAGGCTATAGGTATGACAGCTTTAGAGGTATGAAATAATGTCGGAGAGAGCCTTGAGGAGCCCCTGCAGAGAGGCTGAGAGGGTCCTGTACTGCCTCAAGCAATGAGTGTTCTTCAAGGCTTTTCCTCAGAGCACTTTTACAAGAGCACAAATTAGGTGTAAGGAATGCCTGTGTCGGCGGGCGCACCCAGCCAGCACACAGAGAAAAGAGGGGGGAAAAATGGAAAAAGGGCCAGAAACTTGGATGACAGTGAAGAAACGGAGGGCGTCATAAAGTGCGGAAAATAAGCTCTCACTTTCAAACGTTTACGGCGGCTCAAATATCTGATGATACCTCTCATAGCTTTTAATCTTTAATGTGAAAAATTAATCATCCCATTCATTATTTTAATAGCTGTCATTTTTCTCTCCCCAAAGTGATGATTTATAACCATTAAGCCCTGCGTAGGCTTGTGTGAGAGGGATTTATCGTAATGTTTGCACCAGGTAGCCTCCAACCATATTTCATTACTCTGACAAGCCATTAAAATGCCCTGGTGATTAAACAACAGCTCTGAGGTCAGTGTGTATGGCTGTTTCTTTACCCATGCAGGAGTGCAGCAGCGCAGTCATGCAGGCGGGGACCCGTAGCCTAACAAAGCCCTTTTCCCCCCCGGTTCCCTCCAGACTGGTGATCGTAGCTATAGATCTCTATCTGTTGTTCTGTGCGAGGGCGACAGCGGCGGATGAGAATAATGTACATGCACAGAAGCTACAATGAAATAAAGTTAAGAATGGGGCTATTATGGCTTTTTCCTCAGAGATTTGACACCGTGATAACTGTGCACTTAGAGGAAAAACTCTAGCCTCAGATACTCTTATATCCATCCATCTGTGGTCTTCAGTATGTTCCAGGAGTTATTTTGTGATCGTGTATTGCCATTGGTCTACCCACTTGTCTGTTCTACTTTTATTTCAGTTATTGATTTCCTACTGATCCTAACAGGCAGGGGGATGTTGAGAACATCTGGGGGTAGTGGGGCAGTCCCATCACTGGCTGACTGAGACCCACCTCTACTTCTTGGCTGTTCAAATAATGAGCAGAAATCTGTTACTAAAAAAATGCCTGTACAGTGCTCCAAACTGCACATTTCATTAAATAGACAATATTTTAAATGCAGTTAGATCTTTGTCAGTACAAAATGTTTCAATAAAAATATTTTTTAAATGCCAGATCAGTGTATTTTATCTACATGGAGTCCCATCAATGACTACAAGGACACCCATTGCTAAAAACAGCTGTCTCAACCCAGTACTAACATACTAAATCTATGGCTTTGAGCATGCAGTGCATTCAAACAAAGTGACAAAATTCAAAAATGCCACATTTTATAAGTAGGCACAGATCTCCTACAATGCACAACTGAAAAAATGTGGATGGTGATGAGGCACCAGTGTTTGTACTGTATAGTGGGGGGAAGCCCTGTAGCGTCAGTTTTTGACGGTAAATGATATTTAACAAAAAAGACTGAGTAAGGAGTTGGTTGGCGTGGATGGAGGGTCAGAGTCCGGACTTTGAACCAGGAGTCCGGGGTTTGTGTCCTGTGTGAATCAAAAAGTCAACATTAAATATTTTTATTGAAGTTAAGTGAGTTACGTAAAATGCGAAAGTTACGCAAGTGACATAGGTAGTTATTTTAACCCAAACCATGATCTTTTCCTAACCTTAACCAAGTAGTTTTTGTGCCTAAACCCAACCAAGTAGTTTTTGTGCCTAAACCCAACCAAGTAGTTTTTGTGCCTAAACCTAACCAAATTGCACAATAATGTACGTGCTGATTATGGTGATGTTTCGAAATGCTAGCGTTTTATTTTGAAAGTCTAACTGGACGTTATTTATATTTATTGTTTACCGGACGTTGCATATTTGTTGTTGCTATGCATTGCTAACTGGCCTTAAACGTCTAAAAGTGATGCTAAAGGGGTACCCAGGGTGTTAAGCATCAATATGTGACAAGTCAGGAATGAGAATGTGTTGCTGCAATACACCCTGGTCAGTTTTTTTTCCTCTTCCACCCTGGAAATCTTCCTGTATTGCTGTTCAAATCCAGTGAAACATGGCAGTTATTGAAAGAAGTCCTTACTGTTTCATTCTGAGGGACTGATACCAACACACGACATTACTCTTTGATGTTTTGGACAGTTGGAATGAGAAATATTTTTTAAACCCATTTTTTGCAGGAAGGTGTCATTACTGCATTTGGCCAGTTATCTAACAGAATAAGGATGATACAGGAAAAACAACAAACAAGGACGGCCACAAAAACAAGGTACATTGTCAAACGCTGTTGTGATAGCAGTAAAAAAAAGTGTTAAAGCTGGGTTTTTATGTATGTAGTTGGAATTTTGTGGGTTGAAATAGACAGATGTCGCTTGATAAGTAGCAGCAGAAACAGCAGCCTGCAACACAAAATGGATTCCTATTCAATCCCAGCGGAGGAAGCTGATTGAACAGCAGGCCGGGGAGCTGGGGGAGGATTTTACTCCCCTGCATGTATGTTCATGTCTAATGTCCTGAGTCCAATGGGCTGGATTGATCACCGATGCCACACTTGACAGTGACTGACAGTGCCTGTAATTGCTATGTTAGCTTTGGGAGAAGAGGAAACTACCATGCTGGGACCATGTGGATGAAACGTTTAGGCATTTCTCAATCACCTACAAGTCT
>NW_025735081.1:0-2756 GCF_021292245.1 Micropterus dolomieu
TAAAAGTAACAGCATTTAAGAAAAGGAAGATAATACCAACAGTAAAAACATGGTGGTGGTAGTGTCATGGTCTCAGGCTGTTTTGCTGCTTCAGGACCTGGAAGACTTGGTGTAAATGGAACCATGAGTCTACCAAAAAATCCTGAAGGAGAAAGTCCAGCCATCTGTTCATGACCTCAAGCTGAAGTGCACTTGGGTTCTGCAGCAGGACAATGATCCAAAACACACCACGAAACCCACCTCTGAATGACTTTAGAAAAACAAAATGAAGACTTTGGAGTCAAAGTCCTGACCTGAATCCAATTGAGATGTTGTGGCATGACCTTAAAAAAGCTGGATAAGGCTTGAAAACCCTCAAATGTGGCTGAAATACAATAATTCTGCAAAAATGAGTGGGCTACTATTCCTCCACAGCACTGTAAAACACTCATTGCCAGTTATCGCAAACACTTTATTGCAGAAGTTGCTGCTATGGGTGGCCCATCCAGTTATTAGGTTGAGGGGGGAATCACTTTTTCAGGG
This sequence comes from Micropterus dolomieu, assembly GCF_021292245.1. Lineage (NCBI taxonomy): Eukaryota > Metazoa > Chordata > Actinopteri > Centrarchiformes > Centrarchidae > Micropterus > Micropterus dolomieu. The sequence continues at coordinate 523 of NW_025735081.1, forward strand.
CCATGTAGGTTTTGATTTTTTTTCTCCCATAACAATAAAAACCTTCATTTAAAAGCTGTGTTTTGTGTTCAATTGTGTTATCTTTGTCTAATATTCTGATATGTTTGGTCTGAAGCATTTCAGTGTGACAAACATGCAAAATAAATAAGAAATCAGAAAGGGGGCCAACACTTTTTCACACCACTAAATGGAAAGTAACTATTAACTCAAGAACTGTACTTCAGTTTAATGCTGAGATACTATTGAGTATTTTATACTTCTGCTTCACTACAATTCAGATGGAAATATTGTACTTTTTACTACATTATTTGACAGATTTAGATTCCACATAAACACATCAGATAAGCTTGTTATACAACACATTGTTCAATATTAAACCAGCAGACAAACATAATCAGTGATTAGCTGTGTCTCTTTGTCACGTTTCAGATAACTGTTAATTGAGAACTTTTTACTTGAGATTTCTTTTTAAAGCAATTTCAGTGTAAGCGATAACAAAATCCACAGTATTTTCCTAAGAAAAGCTCAGAATGAACTCTGTGAGTAATAAAAGTTACATGAGGTTTCTGAAGGAGAGACATTTGTTATTGTTAGTAGAACTGTGAAAATAAAGTACTTACACCAGAGCAAATCTCTTCTGCCAGTGATTTTCTCCACAGGAGGGAGGGGGGGCTTTGAAAAACCCTCAGAGACTAGTTTGCCCTTCCTGTAATGGTAGATGGTTGCTCCTGTGTATTTCTTATTTTCAATTGCTGCGATGAGGAAACAGAATCGGCTGTTGTTCTTCAGTGGTTTAGTAAGATCCTGGAAATATTTGGCTTTTTCTCTCATGTTGGTGATAACTTCATCTGAGTAGAACCACGACTCTTCATTGGTAGATTCTAATTTAGATGACTTTAAGTATTTGGTCATCGCATCAAGGCAGGGGTCAGCACTCTGCAGGGAGGTCAAAACAAAACACAGAGCCTCCTCTACACCAAGAACCTCTCGGTCCAGCTCTGACTGATTTGGGACGAACTTTGTTCCCTCCATCTTCTCTACACAGGACCTGATGATGTTGATTTCGCTCTCTTTAAAGTCCATCCACCTGGTTAGTTTCGCATGGCTGAACGGTGAATTGTCTCTGTCTTTAAAGACTTTTTCTAATTTCCTCTCATCTTCTTTGCCATTACGGATGGAGGGAATTTTCTTCTCCATGGTCTGTCTGAGATCAAATGCATAATGACCACACCATTTTTGGAAACTTCTGAACTTTTCATGAATTTGTGGAAAATCTCGCACTACTTTGTCCTCCAGCAAACCGTTGCATCTTTTTTCCAGCTGATTCAGGTCCTCCAGAGCATTTTCAGCCTTTCTTACAAGTCCAACACTGATCTCTCTCACCAGCACAGGAGCTTTGGGGGCTAACTTCTTCAGTGGCATCAGCCAGACCTTCAGTGGAACACTGTTCTCTCCCTTCTTTTCCAGCAGCTTTGGAAGTTGTATGTAGGTCTTCACTGCCTCTTCAAATGTTGCAGGGTTGCTTTCAAGAATGAAGTCTCCGTAGAATTTGCAGGAGAATTTCTCAGTCAGAGCTTTTTCTTCATCATTCAGCTTGATGTCAACTTTCCCGTCAACATTAAATTTGGGGATCTTATTTATCACAGTTTTCATTTTGCCCTTGAAGTTTTGAACACTTTCGTCATGTAACTTCTCACTGTCAAACACAAAGACAGCGTTTGCTCCATAAAGGATGCCTGTGACTACATGTGTTGCAGAGCCCTTCTTAATACCATCTGTCTGTTGGGTACTCATGGTTAAATGGTCGATCACTGTCAACTGCTTGAAGCGTGTGGTAGCTTTGTACTGACACGTCACTCTGCTCTGATTCTTGAATTTCTTCGTATCATTGAGATACTTGGCAGATCCTCCAACTGTAATCAGTCCACTCAGGAAACTGGCCTTCAGAGAAGAATCAACATCCAGCAGAGAGGCCTTGGATTCAATGGAGTCAGATGTGGACATTTTAAAGTCACTGCTTTGCTGACAGGTTTCAACTGTATTCTTTTTTAGAGTTTCATCATCCCACAATGTCAAACCTACAGAAATTGGAAAACAACATCATCTTTCATCATCTGATAAAACAGGACAAATCATTTTGTTGTCACACAAGCAGGCCCGCCATCGGGGGGGGTCAAAGGGTACAGATGACCCCGCCCCAAGGCCTAGGTGGGGGGGGGGGGGGGGGGGGGCGG
>NW_025735081.1:2776-6106 GCF_021292245.1 Micropterus dolomieu
TAAAAGTAACAGCATTTAAGAAAAGGAAGATAATACCAACAGTAAAAACATGGTGGTGGTAGTGTCATGGTCTCAGGCTGTTTTGCTGCTTCAGGACCTGGAAGACTTGGTGTAAATGGAACCATGAGTCTACCAAAAAATCCTGAAGGAGAAAGTCCAGCCATCTGTTCATGACCTCAAGCTGAAGTGCACTTGGGTTCTGCAGCAGGACAATGATCCAAAACACACCACGAAACCCACCTCTGAATGACTTTAGAAAAACAAAATGAAGACTTTGGAGTCAAAGTCCTGACCTGAATCCAATTGAGATGTTGTGGCATGACCTTAAAAAAGCTGGATAAGGCTTGAAAACCCTCAAATGTGGCTGAAATACAATAATTCTGCAAAAATGAGTGGGCTACTATTCCTCCACAGCACTGTAAAACACTCATTGCCAGTTATCGCAAACACTTTATTGCAGAAGTTGCTGCTATGGGTGGCCCATCCAGTTATTAGGTTGAGGGGGGAATCACTTTTTCAGGGCCATGTAGGTTTTGATTTTTTTTCTCCCATAACAATAAAAACCTTCATTTAAAAGCTGTGTTTTGTGTTCAATTGTGTTATCTTTGTCTAATATTCTGATATGTTTGGTCTGAAGCATTTCAGTGTGACAAACATGCAAAATAAATAAGAAATCAGAAAGGGGGCCAACACTTTTTCACACCACTAAATGGAAAGTAACTATTAACTCAAGAACTGTACTTCAGTTTAATGCTGAGATACTATTGAGTATTTTATACTTCTGCTTCACTACAATTCAGATGGAAATATTGTACTTTTTACTACATTATTTGACAGATTTAGATTCCACATAAACACATCAGATAAGCTTGTTATACAACACATTGTTCAATATTAAACCAGCAGACAAACATAATCAGTGATTAGCTGTGTCTCTTTGTCACGTTTCAGATAACAGTTAATTGAGAACTTTTTACTTGAGATTTCTTTTTAAAGCAATTTCAGTGTAAGCGATAACAAAATCCACAGTATTTTCCTAAGAAAAGCTCAGAATGAACTCTGTGAGTAATAAAAGTTACATGAGGTTTCTGAAGGAGAGACATTTGTTATTGTTAGTAGAACTGTGAAAATAAAGTACTTACACCAGAGCAAATCTCTTCTGCCAGTGATTTTCTCCACAGGAGGGAGGGGGGGCTTTGAAAAACCCTCAGAGACTAGTTTGCCCTTCCTGTAATGGTAGATGGTTGCTCCTGTGTATTTCTTATTTTCAATTGCTGCGATGAGGAAACAGAATCGGCTGTTGTTCTTCAGTGGTTTAGTAAGATCCTGGAAATATTTGGCTTTTTCTCTCATGTTGGTGATAACTTCATCTGAGTAGAACCACGACTCTTCATTGGTAGATTCTAATTTAGATGACTTTAAGTATTTGGTCATCGCATCAAGGCAGGGGTCAGCACTCTGCAGGGAGGTCAAAACAAAACACAGAGCCTCCTCTACACCAAGAACCTCTCGGTCCAGCTCTGACTGATTTGGGACGAACTTTGTTCCCTCCATCTTCTCTACACAGGACCTGATGATGTTGATTTCGCTCTCTTTAAAGTCCATCCACCTGGTTAGTTTCGCATGGCTGAACGGTGAATTGTCTCTGTCTTTAAAGACTTTTTCTAATTTCCTCTCATCTTCTTTGCCATTACGGATGGAGGGAATTTTCTTCTCCATGGTCTGTCTGAGATCAAATGCATAATGACCACACCATTTTTGGAAACTTCTGAACTTTTCATGAATTTGTGGAAAATCTCGCACTACTTTGTCCTCCAGCAAACCGTTGCATCTTTTTTCCAGCTGATTCAGGTCCTCCAGAGCATTTTCAGCCTTTCTTACAAGTCCAACACTGATCTCTCTCACCAGCACAGGAGCTTTGGGGGCTAACTTCTTCAGTGGCATCAGCCAGACCTTCAGTGGAACACTGTTCTCTCCCTTCTTTTCCAGCAGCTTTGGAAGTTGTATGTAGGTCTTCACTGCCTCTTCAAATGTTGCAGGGTTGCTTTCAAGAATGAAGTCTCCGTAGAATTTGCAGGAGAATTTCTCAGTCAGAGCTTTTTCTTCATCATTCAGCTTGATGTCAACTTTCCCGTCAACATTAAATTTGGGGATCTTATTTATCACAGTTTTCATTTTGCCCTTGAAGTTTTGAACACTTTCGTCATGTAACTTCTCACTGTCAAACACAAAGACAGCGTTTGCTCCATAAAGGATGCCTGTGACTACATGTGTTGCAGAGCCCTTCTTAATACCATCTGTCTGTTGGGTACTCATGGTTAAATGGTCGATCACTGTCAACTGCTTGAAGCGTGTGGTAGCTTTGTACTGACACGTCACTCTGCTCTGATTCTTGAATTTCTTCGTATCATTGAGATACTTGGCAGATCCTCCAACTGTAATCAGTCCACTCAGGAAACTGGCCTTCAGAGAAGAATCAACATCCAGCAGAGAGGCCTTGGATTCAATGGAGTCAGATGTGGACATTTTAAAGTCACTGCTTTGCTGACAGGTTTCAACTGTATTCTTTTTTAGAGTTTCATCATCCCACAATGTCAAACCTACAGAAATTGGAAAACAACATCATCTTTCACCATCTGATAAAACAGGACAAATCATTTTGTTGTCACACAAGCAGGCCCGCCATCGGGGGGGTATTAAATAAATTTAATATTATCATTAAAACATATTTTAAACTTGTCATCTGATAACCCGCTCCCCGCTGTTATTGTGAAAATGGTACGGTCGAAACATTTGGCCATTCACATGTCCAGGGCCCGCAAATGTAAAGCGAGTCGCTTTAAGCGAAAAGAGCAGCCAAAACAGAGAGAGAAGAATAAAATCATAGGGAGGCAATGGCCAAATCTCTGTCCAAACAATTGTGAACAAAAGTAATCTCCTCCCAGCTGATGCGAGTGAGTCGCGATAATAAACTGAAATATTTTTGTCTCTGTTTGGGACTGTGAGCTGCACTTTATCTGAGGTGCTGAAGTGAACATTTGTGTGGATTTGTGTTGATACTTCTGCCTGATCAAAAGTGTTTCAAGTAGGCTAAGTTTAGTTCATCCACCTCCTCCTCTCATCCAGCAGTACAGTCCCAAACGGTTCTGTGTCTGCAGACGTTCTGAAGGGGCCAAATCGGCAACATAGCAGGCTTATGTGGGAGAGAATGTGCAGAATGTTTTGAACATGAGCAGAAACCTGCTAAAACACACGAGCTGAAGTGCAGGAGTTGGAATTAAAATAAATTAATTTAATATCATTGAGGTGAGTAAAGGTGCCACAGTCATA
>NW_025735081.1:6126-11381 GCF_021292245.1 Micropterus dolomieu
GGGGGGGGGGGGGGGGGGGGGGGCCATGCAAAGGTCTATGGTCAACCCTTAAATGGGATCAAGTTACATACTTTACTTACTGTCTTTGATAAATAACAAAACATTTTAATGTGTTTATATGATAAATAAATTTAATATTATCATTAAAACATATTTTAAACTTGTCATCTGATAACCCGCTCCCCGCTGTTATTGTGAAAATGGTACGGTCGAAACATTTGGCCATTCACATGTCCAGGGCCCGCAAATGTAAAGCGAGTCGCTTTAAGCGAAAAGAGCAGCCAAAACAGAGAGAGAAGAATAAAATCATAGGGAGGCAATGGCCAAATCTCTGTCCAAACAATTGTGAACAAAAGTAATCTCCTCCCAGCTGATGCGAGTGAGTCGCGATAATAAACTGAAATATTTTTGTCTCTGTTTGGGACTGTGAGCTGCACTTTATCTGAGGTGCTGAAGTGAACATTTGTGTGGATTTGTGTTGATACTTCTGCCTGATCAAAAGTGTTTCAAGTAGGCTAAGTTTAGTTCATCCACCTCCTCCTCTCATCCAGCAGTACAGTCCCAAACGGTTCTGTGTCTGCAGACGTTCTGAAGGGGCCAAATCGGCAACATAGCAGGCTTATGTGGGAGAGAATGTGCAGAATGTTTTGAACATGAGCAGAAACCTGCTAAAACACACGAGCTGAAGTGCAGGAGTTGGAATTAAAATAAATTAATTTAATATCATTGAGGTGAGTAAAGGTGCCACAGTCATAGAGGTTACAAACAAAGACAAAGAATAAAATAATAAAATATTTTAATGCACATTTAATGTGTATTCAAATATTAATAAATTCATTTGTTAAGTTCTATGTGTGCAGCATGAAGGGACTACAAACTTTTGTTTCATTATACAGCAGTCTTATGTTGTATAATGATAAATAAACAACCTTGTAAAAGTTAAACTACAGGACAAAATATATCTATATCTAAAAGCAACACAGAGCCTGAGAGCTTTACTGCATCTATCTTCTGTCATATTTGGAATCATCAACTCCACCAGAATTTTGTTTCCCTTTATATGAATAAAACACCCACAAGTTCACCTGTAACAGCCTCAAGAAAACTGACCTACAGTAAACACTAGTCAGCAGCACATCACAGGTCAGAGGATACAGCTGTAAATATGGTTACAGTATAATAAGCTACACATGTGGTAAACCTCTGTTTATATTATTATGATAATCATTTAGCTGACACAGCCTACTCACACAGTATTTCAGTTTAGTGCATAATTTGAACACTGAATTTGGCAATGATTGTTAGGGACTCCATCTGTGTCACTACAAGGCTAATGGCCAAGAGCTTTTTTGAAATTGCCTGTGTTTGTATTAGAACTAAGGGTGGGTTGGTCGAGGTGGTGCTGGACTGGGTGTCGATGAGGGGCCCAGTTTGGAAAATGTTGTCCCCCTGTCCAAAATTCCTAATGGCAGGCCTGCACACAAGTAATGATGCAACAATTGCATCTTTCTGGCTGGTTCCAATTACAGATCTTGTCTGACCTGCTGATTCTGATTTTGGTTCCAATTCTCTGTCAACTATAATTGACAGCATGCGCAAACATTAAGATGAAAAAAGGCCTATTCTGGTCCCCAGCCAATCAATTAGTGCATCCCTACAGAAAAAAATTATCTCTAACATAAACATAGATTTTTGCACATTGCAGCTTTTTATCCTGCCAGCAATTCCCTAAACAGCTTCTATTTTAAGCATATTTGATGCTTGATTCATTCTCTGAAATTTATTAAAGGAATTATAGGCTTGCGCAACAAGCAACAATAAAACTTTCTCTATGTACCTGTAGACATCAGATTAAAGGTGAAGGATTTAAAAACCTTTCACTATAGTTAAATATTGTATTACAGTAGTATTTTAACTATCCACATTGAAGAAGTAAAATGTAGTCACACAAATTGATTCTCTCCGCTGTGGCCTCTTTTTTTACATTTGTTTAATATGTCAAGACTGTGAATGTCAAGTCTTACCTGGGATCAGTTGATCTTTCCGAGCATCATAGAGCATTCCTAGGGTGAAAGGTCGACCTAGAGCAGCAACCTCAGTGACACCAGCCATTTCTCCAACCTGTTGAGAAATGTCAAAGAAGTGACCACACAGCTTTCAGTACTTCTCAAAGGGGCTATTTTTTTTATGTAATCATCAAGTAATCACTTTCTATTGCCTATTTAGGAACCCTAATTAAACCTTCTAACAAATTAACTGTCTTTCTAGTTAATTACTGATATACTACAACACACAAACTAACTAGCTACCATTAGGTTTAATATTCAGAATAAATGCTAGTATTAACGCTATCAAAGGGTAGGCTACTCCAATAATTCACTGATTTGCGATTGCACTTAAGGCGTTAGCTAAAACAACTAAAATATCATTCTCATAGTCAGCATCATCCATGAGATCTCAAAACTAAGAATGCAAAGAACTATAAAGGCTGGATGCAACCATATCTGGAACGACGCGTCAACAATGACACTTTTATAATTTTTTTAATATTGTTGAAGCCCTTGTTGTTCATATAAACCTCACTGCTTCTTATGTGAAGGAATCAGGTCGGATTTTCTGCACGGACACTCTGGATCCTCTCGCCTACTGATTCTGAACCGTACACCCAGGAACAACACGGCATCTAACGAAATGGAGTCCACTAACACCAAAAAATGACCATCACAACGCAGACTCAAACACAGACTCTATGTAAGGATGTTTTATGTGCTGAAACCCATCAGGCCAAATGACAATTGGATCGATGTCGGGTAAAAACACGGGTCAACATCTGAAAATGATAAAACCCAAACCAGACTGGGCTTTCATCCTGTTGGACTGGTAAACGAACATTAATGCAAATCATGTGAAACAATGTGTTGGGTTTGATAATGTTAGTTTGCCGGCTAATGCCGACCAGTTGCTAACCAGTTGTCACAAACTGGCAAGGGGAATGTGACAAAGAGAGAGTCTACACAATATACTTACTTAAAACAAGTATAATTTATGAAACTAAAGAACACAAAATTAACGATGTGTGGAAATAACACTGTAAGGATTGCATGGATGTGTGGCATATGTGCTGTATAGCAGTGCAAAAGAAGCAAACATTTTATATTTTTACTTTAACAGCCACGTATGAGCAAGAAAATGGCTTAAACTAACGTAACAGTCTGTTGTTGCAGGCAGTAAATCATTTCAGTTCTTTCCTTTGCCCCACACTGATGCAAACACATTTGCCAGTGATTATCTTAATGCACACTACTCCAGTAAAGCTTTAAGTCAAGTACTTAAATAAAAATTGAGGTCCAGTATTTTTCAGGCATCTGGCAAATAGAGTCTGTTATTATAAATATCAAAACACATCTGTGACATGGAAATTTCACTAATTTTAAAGATATGCTACCAATATCATTATTCTAATCTGCTTTATGTGTCTCTATTTCAAGATGAAATATTACGTTTTTAATCTGTGGTGTCCGAACAATAATGTTGCGATGATGTGTTGAGAGGAAACCTGCTTGACACTGTTCTTGATCATAAAAGTTTATTACATCAAAGAGTTCAGCATCAATTACAAGCTCTGCAGCAGCTTGGAGAGAGACCCAGCCCGATGGCCACTCTGTCTCTCTGTTCATCAAACATAGCTTATATAGGATATGTTTAGGTATTAGTATTAGTACCGTATTAGTAGTACCCATACTATTTTGAGGTAACAAAACAAGGGGTTAGAGGTCAAATATATAGAAGGGTTCAGTCCCTACTTAACCACCAATCACTACTCTCCCCGTAGAAGGTCACTGACCCTCTGTCTTGCTGCTACAGTGCTATTTTGAACTGTTATGAGTCAAATGCACAAGTCTTGGATACTACAAATCAAATACATTTTGACATTTATTTTGGATAAATATTTTTTTACATTAATTGAGTAGTAAAAACAATATCTAAATAATAATCAATAAATTAGTCAGTAGATTAATCTATTTTAAAAATAATTGGGGTGGTTGTAACATTTTTAACATTTCTGTCTGTATCTGGGAACTCTTTTAAACCAGAGCATTCAAAATGTGATAAAAACAGAAAATGCATAATTTAGCTTCAGACACTATGAGTAAAACATTACAATTCACCCCATAGTTAGTAACATACCCTTTGCTGCCACAGGGTGCTACTTTTTCCCATGTGGAATAAGGACTAAACTGAGCATGTGCACAGTAAATCTAGTGATTTGTAACTTGTTACTCATTGGATGTGTTAAAACCATCCCCAGTCTCCCCTAATTCGCAGCATGCCTGCAGGGTCTTAAAAAGTATTAAAAGGTAATAAATCAATATTATATAATATTTTAGAATTATTATTATATTTAATCACTATTATTATTATTATTGTTGTTATCATCATAATCATCATCATAGTCATCTTTATCATCCTCTTGGGTTAATTAAACTAGTCTAACTTGCAGATGTGATCACTCAATCGTGACTGGACAAAAATAGTCACGGGACACACACAGTTGTAAGACAATAAAATGGCTGTATGGTGTAATTTTAGAATTTTAATTTTAATCCAGCAGTAAAGTTGTATATTGCAACAAACAGAATACCCTTATATCCTTTTAATGCTTATAATTAATAAATTGCTTATTTGCCTTTATCAGTAAATGTAGCCGTCTTCTTCTCAAAAGTTGAATTAATAAAAATTAAAAAATCCTTACATTTAAGCAGTGTAAACAAATACGCAGGATTCTCTATGCAGGAAAAACCCTGAATGTGTCTCGATATTAAAAAAAAGCAGCGAAACTGCCCCTTTTTTTTTTCCATTTTCACAAATACAATAAAATGTTTTGCAAACCTGGAAGTGGGTTTGAGACAACGTTAAGGCTTTACCTGAAATGCCTAAACAAGAGGTGTTGGTCGCTCAGCAATGTAAAATAAGATTTTCCTTAGCTGCAGAATCAGAAGCTGATAAACTACATGATTCACATATACCATTATCACTAAAGGAGGCAGAGGAACAACTAAACATTTGGAACACAAAGGAAGAGAGAGCAGGAGAAGGAGAGGACTATAAGTGCTTTAGCTGGACTACTGTCAGATTAAAGGTATGGCAGATAATAAACCACTGTAATAAAGAATCTAACACATTTAACTGGGTTTAGCAAACAAAGCCCTACTAGTAAAACACAAGCACGGGAAATGAGACAATCTTACAAGCTT
>NW_025735082.1:0-2731 GCF_021292245.1 Micropterus dolomieu
GTTCCCTCAGTTTTTGTAAACTTGAAAGTAAAATAATCTAAAATGAGTGACGCTGCTGTTTAGTCTCAAAACTCTACAAATAAATTCCACTGATAGCCCATGTGAAAAAGTTAGCTGCTTTGCTGTAAGAAAAAAAAATGTGCGGCACCTGGTAGATGCCACGTTCCCAATTAAATTCTTGCTGGGAAATACTGAACTTCCAAATAAAAGCATAAATGCTATTAAAACAAAAGAAACTTGTCTTTAAGATCAAACACACAATAGCAAAACTGAAAAATTAAAAACTACACAGAGAGATTCTGGCTGGTGGTACTCACGTCCACTTTGAGTACAGGGTCAGTGGGAATAGGCAACAGCAGATATCGGCAGATCATTTCGTTCTCCTCATTGATGTGAATCTTTCCAGCATTTCTAATTGGGCCAAAAAAAAAGACTTATTCATCTTCCCCAATTCTGACTGACGATTACTCGACTTGGACACACACACACAGGTCATAAAATGTGATCTGATCTTCATATAAGTCACAACAATAGACAAACACAGTCTGCTTGAATTAATACCACATTAACAATTATATGTTTTCATGTTTTTATTGAACACACTATGTAAACATTCATGACTTGATCAAAAGAGCTCAGAAGAATTGTTGACTTGCATGAGAATGGAAAGGGTTACAAAAATATCTCTAAAAGCCTTGATGTTGTTAGTCCACAGTAAGACAAATTGTCTATGGAGAAAGTTCAGCAATGTTGCTACTCTCCCTAGGAGTGGCCGTCCTGCAAAGATGACTGCATGAGCACAGTGAACAATGCTCAATGAGGTTAAGAAGAATCCTACAGTGTCATCTGAAGATATACAGAAATCTCTAGAACATGCTAACATCTCTGTTGAAGACTCTGCGATTCGTAAAACAGTAAACAAGAACGGAGTTCATGGGAGTACACCAAAGAGGAAACCACTCTTGTCCAAAAAAACTACTGGCACAATATTCTGTGGACCGATGAAACCAAAGTTGAGTTGTTTGGAAGGAACACACAGCCCCAGGGTGCAAATTATACACTGACAACCAGGGGGGTCAACTTTTTTTCCAGGTCAAAAAAGAAACCCAATACAACGCAGGAGCATGCAGCATTCAGTAAATTACGACTTTACGATTGTTATCATTAACACTACTATACATATCTGTACCATTTTTCATTTAGTCAATAGCAACATCACCTTTACTGTCTGTACCTCTGTGTGTGTATATTGTGTAGGCTGCCTCCCTCCCCTCTCTCTCTTTCCATTCCTCTCTCTGTCTGTTCCTCTCCTGCTCTCTCTCTCTCTCTCTCCTTCACCCCAACCGGTCGAGGCAGATGGCCGCCCACCCTGAGCCATGATTCTGCTCGAGGTTTCTGCCTCTTAAAGGAAGTTTTTCCTTGCCTCTGTCGCCTAGTGCTGCTCTTGGTGGGAACTGTTGGGCTTCTGTAAATAGTATCACAGAGTACGGTCTAGACCTGCTCTTTTATTTGTAGTCAGAGGTCACCAAGTCTTCTAGTGAAGAACTGCCAGAAACACAGACCCACAACAGAATCAGAAAACAGCAGATCATCATGACTGCTCAAAGCAGACCCACACAATAATCTGCATTCAATACATTTTTAGAGAATTTGGAATTTTTGGGTCTTTGTAAATAATAAACAGTACGGTCTAGACCAGGGCCCATATTTATCAAGCTTCTCAGAATTACTCTAATATATAATAAGAACAATAAGAACACTGCTAAGAATTGAATTAAGAGTAAAAAAAATGGCTCAAAGCTGTGCTTAAAAGTTAGTTATCAAGCATCATAGTCCTAATTTGAGTGAAGTGTCAGTCTGAGAGCTGATTTACGACACTTTGCTGTGCCACAAACAGGAGTTTGGATGATGATGTGGGCAAGAACCATTCACTGAATAGATTTTTAGACTTTATTTAAGAATATTCTCAGATAAAATCACATTGATTGGTGAAATTTCTGTGAGTTTACATTCAACACACATTTGACAATTAAGAATTTTTAAGAGAATATATTATGTACATAGGCTACATGCAAGTTGATCTTTATGTGAGGGCCATCAATTGCCCTTGCTACTCTTGGGAAGACGGCTATTTGCACAAATTGAGTTTAGTTCTGTCGGATTACAGGGGGTGTTGTCGGGAAGTCGATGATGAAACGCTTGACAATATGTAGAGCTGTAAGTCCCATAATTTTTTCCATGACAATTCAGCTTATTGATGGTTGTGATGGACCAAAATCATCAGCATTGCTGCATTTTATCTTTGGCAAATAAACAAAGTTTAGCTGAAAACGTATTGCTGCGTAAAGTCAGTGGTGAGATGACGTCCCTCACCAACTCGCTGACAAAGATGATGCCTGCTCTGTCGAAACGATACTGTATCATTAATTGTGTGCAGTCAAATAATTCAGAAATATTGTACCTCTCCTGAAAGATTTGCGCATGTCCCTGTCTCCACAGTTCCATCACAAGCCCCTATTGGCAACTCCTAATCACTTGAGAGACCTCTGGAGCTGTCTTAAAGCCCCCCTCCAGTGTATTTTGACATTGCTATGATATTTCATATTTCCTTACAATGTTGATTACCCACATAGTTTGCCAAATATTTTTTGACAAATAGCTTAATTTTGTGCTCAAAGTTGCAAAAGTTGCTTAGTTGTTAAAACGGGGTTGTGACGTATGAATATAGTAA
>NW_025735083.1:0-3069 GCF_021292245.1 Micropterus dolomieu
ACTAATGTTTTCATACAGACAGACACTGACTATACTGACGACTTCAGGACTGGTTCTCAACTTGGTTCGTTGTGTGCTGCTGCTGCTGAACAGTTTTCTCTGCAAAAGGCAAAACTTTACAAGGTAACACCACGTTTTGTTTTCTTCTTTATCAAAGTTACAAGACGCATTCTTTAGCTACGAAATTTTAATTTAAATGCAGTCTTGTAGGCTATAGGCTGTCGGTTAATAGTAGTTGTAGCCACATCCTCCACTAAATGTTACTAATTCATTATGTAATGTCCAGCTGTCAGTAAGTATTACCAGATTTTCCTATTATCTTTGTTTATAACTAAAGTATATTTAGTCCTGCTGGTTTAAATTTAGCCTATTCCAAGCAGTTATTTGTTTAAAATCTGTGCAGATATTTTTTGTGCTTTTATTTACAACAATCGGTGTGAACAGTGTTAATCATTGTTTGGATTAACTTGGTCGACATTATACGAAATGTCTGTGTATTGCAAAATGTTCTGGATCATGATTTGTATTTTTGCTTAAATTGTTGCATTAATGCTTGTTTTAAGGGGCACAAGATACCACAATACCTTAAATGCAAGACAGACTCTTTGTGACGTTTAATAATTTTAGTTTGGATTGTTTCAGAGAAGTGCATACTAAATAACTTTTTATTAAGTTATTGAACACATTATTCCGTGTTGGATGGAGTTTTACACTTTACTTTTGCAGATTATATAACTTTCTATAACATTATTACTATAACATTATTTTCAATTCTTCTGCGACTGAAAAGGTCGACTGTAAAGACAACACTCAATCATTCTGATATTTAGTTTACTGGTTTTTACAGACACAAACAAAAGTGTGTCTGATTTAAAAGCCACATAGAGAAATGGACTAATCATTTAGACTGAGTCTCTTTAGTATCCAACAAATTCATCACACAAACAAAGAATATTCTGAGTAAAATGCACTTTAATGAATTTTAGTAGATGATCTTTGAAGGGATTAGACTCATAAATTTAAGATGTAAAAGCAGCCAGACCATGCAAAGCAGTTATACAATTTAAATCAAACCTAAAGTTAAAAAATCAACAAACCAAATTATATTAAATTATCTGAAAGCACATTTGCTTTGGTTTGTTTGTGATGCAGATACTTCTGTTCACAGACAGATGTTTGCGGTGGTCGTGGTGTCATGGTCATATAGTAGGTAAAGAGTCAGTATACAATATATAGCGGCACCTCTTGGACCATACTGCAAGGCATAAGGCCTTTGGTATGGCTATGAGTTGCAGTCTAATGTTTTGCAGTGAACTATATGAGCAAGACATATAATGAAAGGGAAGATGTTAATGTAGACAAATGTGCTGGTGAAGAAGGTGGATCATTTGAAAGAAAGAGGTATTTATCCATCAGGCTGGAGGAGTCGACGATGTACACTGTGAAAATTAATATTTAAACTTCAATGACAAGGAGCTACAGTGTCTTTAACAAGGAGAGGCACAGACAAAAACTATTTGCTGGTGTGAAATGCTGTCTGCTTAAATAAAATAAGCAAATATAACTTTTGGTCTTCAGGGAGATTCAAGAGGAAAGATGAACAGACCTGGAAAACAACTCCTGGAAGAGTTGAAAGCAGCAACAGTGAAGAGGAAACAAAATGTTAATAAAGATGCAGGTGAAGTATAGAAGATGATTGCAGGGCACTAGGTGCAGAAAACAAAAGTAAAAGAAAAAGAGAAGGACCCACAATGTACAGCAGAATTGTTCTAATTTTATTGGCCAACTGCACCAACCATTTAGTTTAATTTTAAGCAGTCACAACACCTCTGAGATGCAACCAGTATGACGAAATCTATATAACGGCATCTGGTTTCTTAAAAAATATTTGAAATCGGATTAATTTAATGGATAAATCTTTTTCCATGAGTATGCTGAAGGCCTGAATAATTTGTAAAGAAAATGGTAACTGGAATGGACATTTACTAAAGGAAATGTGTGGGAGAATTTTTCAAATCCTGTATCACTACCGACAGGTAAAATAATTTTTTTATATGCCACAGACTTGCTCATCAAACATATCTATTGAGGTTTGCTCCATTTGGTTGCAAAGAAGACTCCCACACACTGTCTTAAGGCTCGTGCAGATTACACAACTTTCAGCGTTGGTCAATAGTGCTGTTCACACTATGCAACTTGTCGTTTTGTACCGGGAGTCGTTATGGCGTTCAAACTACGTGACTGATTGGTGACAGGTAGTCGCAGGGATTGTCTGAGCTACAGAGAGAGCTGGAGGTGACTAAAAAGTGTTTTTCAGTGAAAAAGTAGCTGCCTGCTCTCATTGGCTGGATGTTGAGTCGGCCGACTTCACCAGATGGCAAGCTAAATATCTGGCTGGCGTTGGTGATGTGGCAGTGATGTGTCGGGGAACCGTTTTGATGCGTTGTTAAATAGTTCACACATAGCGACTGGTGACCGCAGATCAACCACTGATTTACCCCCGATCACAGCCTGATGGTCGCCGAGCTCTCAGAGCGGCAAATCAGACTAAAAATCATGTAGTGTGAGCTAGGCTTTAGTTGCAAA
Organism: Micropterus dolomieu; assembly: GCF_021292245.1. Classification (NCBI taxonomy): domain Eukaryota; kingdom Metazoa; phylum Chordata; class Actinopteri; order Centrarchiformes; family Centrarchidae; genus Micropterus; species Micropterus dolomieu. The sequence continues at coordinate 2,587 of NW_025735083.1, forward strand.
AATAAATTTATAAGCAGGCAACTTTGCCTTAAGCTCCTACCTGCGTTGACCTTGGACCTCAGAAAACACAGTGGACCAACACCAGCAGATGACATGGCACCCCAAACCATCACTGACTGTGGAAACTTTACACTGGACTTAAAGCAACGTGGATTCTGTGCCTCTCCTCTCTTCCTCCAGACTCTGGGACCTTGATTTCCAAAGGAAATGCAAAATTTACTTTCATCAGAGAACATAACTTTGGACCACTCAGCAGCAGTCCAGTCCTTTTTGTCTTTAGCCCAGGCGAGACGCTTCTGACACTGTGTCTTGTTCAAGAGTGGCTTGACACAAGGAATGCGACAGCTGAAACCCATGTCTTGCATACATCTGTGCGTGGTGGTTCTTGAAGCACTGACTCCAGCTGCAGTCCACTCTTTGTGAATCTCCCCCACATTTTTGAATGGGTTTTGTTTCACAATCCTCTCCAGGGTGCGGTTATCC
>NW_025735084.1:0-2683 GCF_021292245.1 Micropterus dolomieu
GTGTGTGAGTGTGTGTGTGTGAGACTGCGTACCTGGTACATGATAGAGGAGGGAGGGGGTTCGATGCATGGCTGCTGGTCAGGGAGGGGTAGCTCCTCCAGCAGGTCCACATTGGACAGAGCATCCTCCAGGGTCACGTGGGTCGTCATGGTAACAAGGCGTCACTCACACAACACCCCAGTCTGACAGAAATAGAGAAAGAAAGAGCAAAGTTATGAGAACAGGACGCAGAAAAATCTCCATTACAGAAAGATGTGAATTGGTACTGTATATGCAACAAGGACGCTTGAACCTCGGGGGTTATTCTGCAGTTGCCAGTGTTAGTGGAGAGATTGTGTAGTACGGTAGATTAGAAAATACTGTTTGGTTAGACACATTTATCCACATATTGAGTCGGAATAGCTGCACACTATGTGCTTCAACTACTAATACAAAGTAATGGATTACTAAGTAAAAAACAGGTGAAATAGTTAACAAAAAGTAATGAGGAAATGGTTGAAATAGTAAGCTTAAAGGTTCAGTGTGTAAGTTTTAGTGGCATCTAGTGGTGAGGTTTGCAAATTGGAACCAGCAGCTCATGGTGCATTCACATGCTCCTCGGATGGTCCCACTTCCAGAGTTGTGAAGTCGTTCTTCTACTTCTACTTCAGTGTGTATTCATGTGCTCTTAAGTAAGAATCAACATGGAATGTGGAATCAACATGGACGCTACGACTACGACGATTATCAGAACGTGCAAACAACACACAGACACCTAGTTCACTCTACATGGACAACAAACTAACCGTTATAACCATTTTACAAATTACGTTTGTAAAATATGTATATGCAATACATGATTTTGCACCAATCGCAGTTCTGTATGCGTCTTTATGTCCCATGTACACTTTATTTTTCTTTTAAAAATAAGGTTTTAAGGAAGAAAAAGAGATTCTGATTATTCTGACACCACATCAATGCAATGCAATCAGGCACCGCTCACCCTTCTCTTTCCACGCATGTAGGAGAAGCTACGATTGCCGACACGCTCTGTCGGCTCTTGTGCTAAATAATACGTGTGTTCCTCTATTTGTCCAAAATTCACTTCTCTTATTACTTCTAATAAACCAGAGGACTACTAATAACGTTACTTGTTGTTCTGCTTCTTCTTCATATGTATTCAATGTAGTGACGAAACTTGCCCTCTAGCCGTTTCTCCGTTTCAGTTATGGCGGCGCAACATGACAACGTCCATGTAAGAGGACCCGCAGTGTATGTAGATAGAAATGGCTCATTCTAAAGTAATAAAAACATAATGGTTCATTATGTAAGGTCTTTTTTTCCCCCCACCACTGAAAACATAGTTATATATGTTACGTTGCATTTCTGTCACTATACCCTTCTAAATTTTACACTCTTGAACCTTTAAAGTAATGACAAATTGTTGAAATAGTTATCTAAAAGTAATAAGAAAATCAACAGATCAAATAAATGAGAAAAAGTGACGTCAAAATTCAATAAATAATATGGTCATGTGATGTTTCTTTTTCTTGACATGTCTAGACAATTCCACTTCCTCTTACGAAAATTAGTGGAGCATATCTGTGTGTTCAACTGTAACCTCTCCCATTTTACTATATTTCAAAACTAGACTGAAGCTGTGAGGAAGTAAAGGGCAGAGCCCACTCACTGTTTCCTTTCTACCTTTTTATTTGACTAGAGGCATATGTAAAGCGTATAATTCTTGAAATGCCTAGACCTGGAAATCTCATTGATCTGAGAGAGGCAGAGAGCATTCTGGCAGTGAATGACATTTGACAGGCCTCCAACGGATGTGTATCATTATCTTTCAAAACAACTGGCAAATGCATTTTTTTCACAGACGCTTAAGACAAGCTGTTTTTTTGTGTTTCAATCAATCACAATTAATATTGGGTGGTGTATATAAACACAGAATGTACATGCAGCTAATGCGTACTCACGCATTTTTGCATTTTTCTCCTACGGGGGATCAATAAAGGAACATCTAATCTAATCTTATCTCAAGGCTTCACAGCTATCATGACAGTACTCCATCTGATCTGTCCTTGGAATAAATCGCTAGACCCCCTTGAAACAGACTAGCCATTTCAGTGCCCTCTTCCTCATTATAAAACACCTGCCCAGCCAAAGCAGTGTGTGTGTGACCCACCCGTATGTCATGTGCCTCTCAGAAATATGCCTTTTATGTCTGACCTGGCAGACAGGGCTGATAATCAGCTTAATATTCACAGCCAGAGAGAGCACAGAGAGCTGGGAGGGCCAGGGGCCAAACAGCAAATAGAAAAGAGGCAGGTAAAATAAAACACGGCTGTCTCTCTTCTCCTTGCCAGTAACTGAAGGTAAAGCATTTTGCATCGAGTTGTAAAATTGTTACAGGGGTACGGTCATTTTATATTTAACACAGATAAAGTCAGGTTATGGGATCTTATATAGTCAAACAGCCTTTCATTTTCCCTGAAAGTCAGTCACAGACTAATGAATGAACAGACAGGTGAGCCTGCCTACTTCCATTGTAATACACAAGACAAGTGGCCGTCACCACATCTAAGTGTAAAAGCAGCAACATGTTGACAAATGTCTTTGTGCAAAGCCAATTAACCTTAGAATTCAGAGGGGAAAGAGGTTGCTTTTTCAAAGCTTTGACTAAATGGCCCAATCTTCA
>NW_025735085.1:0-2680 GCF_021292245.1 Micropterus dolomieu
CCAGAGAACTTTTCCTACATGAGGTTGTGTCATAAATGCTCTCAGAAAAGGGGAAACGTGTTGCAGATCATTTCTTTGGAGATCATTTCTTTTTATATTGTACTCCTTTAAAGAAACGCTTTCATCATTTCATTACAGTGGATCAAATGCCAGTTTGTAAACATTTCATGCAAATTTAATGCAAATCCACACTGAATTATAGAAACATAAAAATATACAAATTATTGCAGTGTAGCCGCTGCATATTTAACTTCTCATATTATGATATTAAAGTGCTTTTGTAAAATGTCAAAGAAGCAACGGTACAAAATAAAAGCATTATTTTCTTTCTTTTCCATGTGTCAACATTCACTGATACGTATTTCATTTATGTCCGCATGGATGGAGCAGAAGTAAATATTATTTTGTGTACAAAAATATACTGTTAATCTGTTCTCAAACTTCATGGTTTAAAAGAACCGCAGCTAATTAACCGCACACCAAAACAGGAATACATTTTAATATTGATCCCCTTATGTCCCTGGTGCATTGTCTGTGTGCATATGTGTGTGTGTTTGAGTGTGTGTGTAAGTGCATGTGTGTATGTGCGTGTGTGGAGGCAAGAGTATGATTATGAATATTTTAAGAGCACATTTAACATGGCGAAGCCAGAGCAGGCTCGGTGAGGGATTTGCGCCTACTCTTCAGCTAATGACCCCAGGCGCTTCCAGCAAAGCTTCTTCATATTTTAAAGAAAGTCGATAGAGCTGCAGCCCAGTCAGCAGCATTAAGATTCATACAGACGCCACAGGGATCCTGAAAAAATTAATAACACGCGTGTCTAACAATCCTTCCTGCGATTTAGTGGAGCACCCAAGCTCTCTGACTGAAATGCAAAGTAGTAATGAACACACAGATAAGATAAATTCTGAACACGCATCCCCTACCCCTCAAGTCAATGTACAAACACACTTTTACACTCAGTCTCCTTCATTCCCTTCTCAACAAACACACCCCTCACCTCCCTGCACTCCTGACCAAAGGTATACAAACTCACGCTTTTCATTGCTCTGCGCTCAACAATATTACCGGTTTTTATGAATAAATTAATGAAAATCCACATTTTGAATAAAATCTGGATTGTTTATTCCTGAATTTGTATTTTTTGTTTTAAACATGAACATTCATTCAATATCTCATGAGTGCATGTGCTGCAAGGGCAGTGTCAAATCTAGACATGTTGAACACAGCAAGATGAAAAGCAAAATTACATAAAATGCACAGAAATAGTTTGAGTTTTTGGAAGCTTTAGTGGTGTTGTATTGCAGTGGGCTTCCCTTAGAGTCAGGACAACAGTACATCGGTAGGCTCTGCCCTCCCTGGGAGGCTAGACAACATATGGCACTGTCTCCCAGAGAACAACACACCACCCAAACAGCCTCAGAGAGTGTGTGTTTGTCTGTGTCTCTCTGTGTGTGTGTGTAAGGGTGAGTGAGGGTGCATGTGCCTGCCTGTAGTATGTTTGCAGATGAAACAAGAAAGATGCCTGCCAGGTTTCTTTGCATGGCAGAAGTAATAAATTGAGGATGTATAGGAAAAGTTTTTTTTCCTCCATAGCCACATGAGCTAAACAGAAATTAAACATGATAAACATTAGCAAAGGCATTTAGAGGGATTAGACACAACCATCTAGTGACATGAATCTATTTTTAACCAAGCTGTATCATGAACATTTTTTATAGTAATGGAATAACTTTTTCTTTAAATCTAGATATAATAGTGCAACCAAATACAACTTTGGCATGTTTGTTTGACTGAGATGCTATAACCCTTTCAATGTCCAGAGGCTGCATATTGTTGAGGATACAAGACACAGTTAGTGAGCTGAATTAGACAAGGGAGGCAGAAGTCTTGTTTGTCTGTCCAGCAGAATGGTTTCCATTTCCATGTGTTCAAGTTAAAAGGGAAAGAGGAGAATCGATAAAACATTAGTGGAAAGCCATCAAATAATTCCGGAGCGATCTAAAGCTTATTACAGCCAGTAGGTCAGGAAGTTGGGTATCATTTATTTAGGGTGAGTTACCTTAAGACTACAGTTAAATCAACTTTATTCCGTCCATTTGACCATGCCGTCTGCCTCAGTTATTCAGAGAATGTGTAAATTGCAATAACAAGTTGCAGGCATTTTCATATAACCTTTATTGTTAAAAAATGCCCCCAAGGAATATGGGTGATCTTATAAAAATCTAAAGGGAGAACATCTCTACTCAAGTAGCTTGAATCCAATATCCTGTGCCAACCCAAACAATGCAGACCCAAATATAGCCACTTAAAATCCTCTGGTGGAGACATCTCTCTCTCTAAGGCCGTGATGAGCGGCTCATGTAAGCAGCTCATCAGCAGCCTGTTTGCCCATATGTGCCTCACACCCCACAGTCCCCAGTGGGTCCTGGCTCTGTGCAGTGATACCATCTCATCTGCCAATGTGGACCATTTGGAAAAACCCTCTTCTGGTTGGCCTATTCTGCCCTCACTGGCTAGTGTTATGATCTGCAAACTGTAGCCAGTCTTTCTACCATGTCAAGTGCACAATCTAGGGCTGGCCAGTAGAAACAGAAGAAATACAGGTGAATACTGAATAAGAGAGGTTAAGCAATGGATGAGATGCAGAGTCATGATGACAACTAACAATCAGTGGAGG
>NW_025735086.1:0-2663 GCF_021292245.1 Micropterus dolomieu
AGACAGCGATATATTTCTCGTCACTTATCCAAAGTCAGGTCAGTGAGACAAACTCTTCCGTATCACATTATTTGCCTTTATAGTTTTGTCCTGGCTGGTAACATATTTACAAATCAGGTATGAGGTCTCATAACTAAACATATGTCCCTACACAGGAACTATATGGACTCAACAGATCATCATCTCCATCTGTGAATTAGACGGGGGTCTGAACGAATATCCAAACAACTTGGAGCAGATGCCGTGGCTGGAGTACACAGAGGGTCAAGAAGATTACGCCTTACGACCCTCTCCACGGCTCTTCTCCTCTCACCTCACCCCGGTTCTCATGCCTCCGGTACTAAAGGAAAAGAAGGCTAAGGTCAGTGTTTTATGGAAGCCCAATCCTGCCAGGAAAATAAACATTTAAAAAATATATTGAGAAAGTTCTAAATAATAAATCGATAAGTCACAATTTGGAGAAGGGTTGCAACTAATTAATCTGCTGATTATTTTCTAGATTAATGGATTAATAGTTTTGTGTCAGTGTCAGAAAAGCAAATAAAAATTTCTCAGAGTCGAAGATAATGTCTTAAACTTTCTTCAGCCAACGGTTTAAATCTCAAAGACGTACTCTGACGAAAGTCAGGGGAAAGAAATTTTAGATTTTTGGCATTTCTGAAATGAATTTTTAAAATATGATATTAATCAGTTATCAAAATCGTTCAAATGTTTTCTGTCGATCAACAATTCAATAATTGATACATTTTTTCAGCTGTACTTAGCAATTTAGCAATCTTTCTTTTGTTCCTGGGAGGAATGGCCTTCCATATTTTGTGTGTGCCTACAAATTAAGGTATCATTAAATAGTGAATTGTTTGAATGAAGTTTGACATGGTGGAGATAATATGTTTTGGTTTCATCATTGAGTTGATTGTTGTTTGTTATTTTGTCAGATTGTCTATGTGATGCGAAACCCAAAGGACAACATCGTCTCCTTTTACCACTTCAGTAAAGTGTGCGGTGACCTGGAGACTCCGAAGAACTTTGAGCACTTTTTTGAGGAGTATTTGACAGGCAACGGTGAGTTACCTCAGAGTCTGGATGATGATGACCAGATCTGATAACCATCTGATTATGAAGAACTGACAGAAAGATTTGAAATAATTTTTAATGTTATGTTAAAAAGTCTGTATTGTGTGTTTGTATTGACAGTACCTGCAGATACAGAGAATTTGACCATGAAAATTTCATCAATAAATTAATATTGAGAACAGTTGAATATTTAAAATCTTAATGTGCTTATTGTTGAGGTTTCGGACAGAACAGACCCAAACGCAACGCTTGACAGTTTGCAAAAGAGGTTTATTGAGGGAAAAAAAGGGAGAGGAGAGACGGGAGGTGAATTGGGGTAAATTGGACGCCGGCAGACGTGAGCGCGGAGGGCTTATGTTTTTAATAGTCACACAGCATTTTGAATATGTGGTTTGTTTGACACCTCTTGAACACCATATACGAGCTAAACCCTAATGGTAACTCTCATGTCAATAGTAACATTCTTATGTTTAGTAGGTGTAATGTTCACCACGTTCATCAAAATATATAATTAGGATATATCACCTGGGCACCATGGACATCTGAACCAAATTCTGTGTCAGTCCATGTGGTGGATAAGTATATTAAGTGTCTTCAAAATTTCATGGCAGTCCATCCAATAGATGTCAAGGTCCGTACCAAAGTGGTGGACCGATCCATCCCTGGTGTGAAAACTGCAGAACTCAAACTTCAGCTTTTCTTGTACAGTACTGGTTGTATTTGGATGTTATTGGGATACATCTATTCAACAGATGATTCATTTTAAATAAATTTAGAACATTAAGGGATACATTATACCTTTATACAGTTGTAGGATCATCCTGGTTCGACCACATCAGGGAGTGGCATTCCAAAAAAGACGAGTACAACATCCTCTTCCTGACCTATGAGGAAATGGTTTTGGTAAGATGTGTTTTCTGCCTGCAGTCATTCAGTATTTTCACGTAGCTTGGACAGTAAAATGGTGTGAGGAAGGGAAGGGACACTTTGCCACTTCATACCATAAATTAAAAAGGGCCACTTAAAAAATGAAAGCCTAATAATGATGAATTCTTTGTCAGAGTTTAGACTTGCTCTCTTTTGGGCCTCTGCTTCTCTTTTAGGACCTGAAGGCGGCAGTTACTAAGATCTGCATTTTCTTAGGGAAGAACTTGAGTGAAGCAGCCATTGAGCAAGTTGAAGAAAAATCTACATTCAAGAACATGAAGAAAGACTCAAAAGCAAACTACGAGTTTCTGGCTCAAGAGAGGATGAAGGGAGACTTCATGCGCAAAGGTAACGTAACATAACTGCAGCTCTTGTTCAGAAACATGTAAACAGATATCAGCTCTAGTTCTTGTTGTTTTGTCATTACAGGTAAGATCGGTGACTGGAAGAACACCTTTACTGTTGCTCAGAGTGAAAGAGTGGATCAACTCCTTCAGGAGAGACTCGGTGACCTGTCTCTGAAGTTCATCTGGGAATAAGCAGAGCAGCCGCACCAGCCATTCACTGCCACTGTGTCTGAATGTGTCTTAGATGTACATCATATAGAGTAGCTGCTAATGTGTACATCTAAGACACATTCAGACACAGTGGCAGAATGTGTC
>NW_025735087.1:0-2649 GCF_021292245.1 Micropterus dolomieu
CACCAGGGAGCCTGATGATGCCAGAGTACTGCGCTTGCCAGGGTTGTGGGGACTAGTGGACATGAGTTTGCTGCTCCCTGACAAAACAAAGGACATTTGTGGACATGATGTGGGGTACTATTTCCTACGCAGCCAAAGTTGCCTGATGAAACCTTTCGCAAACAATGGCCATTTGACACAGCAGCAACTGTGTACAACCACAAAACAAGCGGAGCCAGGGTGGTTGTTGAAGAATGCTTTACGCAGACTGAAGAGAAGATGGTGGTGTTTTTTAAAATGAAATAACTGCAAGATACACAAAGTTGAATCTATGGTAATAGCATGTTGTGTTCAACATAACCTTTGTGAAATGAATGGTGATGAGTACAGAGAAGAATGGGGTGTCTCTGCATTACACCAACCTGACGAGGCACTGCCATTTAGTGCAGAGGCCGAGGGGCTAGACAGCATGTACTGGTAACAATGTATCTGAACTGATTGGGAAAGCATTTTAACATTTCAAAAATTGTGATTACCGTTTGTCATTTGATGTACTGTATACAGTTAATAGATTTGGACAATCAGCAATAGATACATAGACAAAAACTGTCTAGATTCTCTGTATACACACATACCTCATTCAATCTGTTGTGATTTAATAAATATTCCAGCAGTAAGCTAGACAATATGTGTGTGTTCTCATTGTTTTCAGTTTTACATAAACAGCCACTCTACACATGTGGTTCCAAAAGTATTTTTGTCTCCAAAATTGTTAGTGCAAATACAGGTATAAATAATAGCTAGCATGTGGCACTCTTTAATCCAGTGGTGGGACAGCGTGGCTGTTTCTTTGGCTCAACAACTGGGCAAGTTGGCTAAGAACAGAAAGAACCCCGCCCTGTAACTTTCTCTGGAGCCGTCTGGAGTCTTCCGCCTCAGACTCGAGGAACTCTTGCCTCCTCATCGCCCTTTTCTCAGCCTGGCTCTCAAGTATCAGCTGCATCGTCCATATCCCTCAGCGCCTCAAGGAAGTCCATGTCCCTTTCCCTCTTTCCTAAGATGAAAAATAACAGAGAAAAACAAATGCATACACAGAACTGTTTTAATAGTATAAAGAGATGATATGTATGGAATACGTACACTACTGGTGTTTAAGTTTTATAACAGCTCCATTTCTTTAGTTGGTATTGAAATACAAGTAGTTCAAATCCAGTGTTAAAACCAAACTCCACGGCTACAAACATTAAAATGTGTTTTTGCATCAACTTTCAAGGCTTCATTTACTTCCTCAGCTGCACAATAACTGGTTAAAATCCTCAACGAATTGGGCAAAAAAGCCTAAAATCTAAAAGTTTACATACAATATATTGCCAAAAGTTTTATGACACCCCTCCAAATCATTGAAATCAGGTGTTCCAATCACTTCCATGGCCACGTGTATAAATTTAAGCACCTAGGCATGCAGACTGCTTCTATAAACATTTGTGAAACATCAGTGAATTAAAGCATGATACCGTAATAGATTGCCACTATCATTTCCTCACTACTAAGTATTCCCGGTCAACTGTTAGTGGTATTATAACAATGTGGAAGTGATTGAGAACAACAGAAACTCAGCCACGAAGGGGTAGGCCACAGAAAATCACAGAGTGGGGTCAGCGCATGCTGAGGCGCACAGTGCACAGAAGTTGCCAACTTTCTCAGAATCAGAATCAGTTTTATTGCCAGGTACATTTTCACATATGAGGAATTTGCCTTGGTATGAATTGGTGCTTACAGTACACACTAAAATCCATAGAAAAAATATACAGTATAAAAAAAAAAAAAGTAAGAGCAAAAATTCACAGCATGAGCATAAAGCACAGTTGTTGTAAAGTGTGGTGTCAGGAGTCCGTATGAGTGTGTGTGTGTGTTTTCGGAGGGGGGAGTCAGTGACAGTAGGGACCCGGGCCTTGTTGAGGAAGCCCACTGCAATCGGACAGATTCACCAGATGGTCAATCTCCCACCTGTAGGCAGACTCATCCCCCGCAGAGGTGAGCCCAATGAGGGTGGTGTCATCCACAAACTTCAGGAGCTTGATGGACTGGTGACTGGAGGTACAGCTGTTAGTTTTACAGGGGGAAGAGCAGAGGGGAAAGAACGCAGTCTTGAGGGGATCCGGTGCTGGGGGTCTTGGAGTCAGAGAGATGTTTTCCGAGCTTAACATGCTGCTTCCTGTCCGTCAGGAAGTCTGTGATCCACCTGCAGGTGGAGTTATAACTCAGTCACCCACGTGTTGGTATACAGCGGTCCTCACAGAAGCTGATGTAGGACGTCAGTCTCTGTATACTCATCCAGATTGTTGGTAGCAGTCCTGAAAACATCCCAAGCACCAGCTTCACTGGTCCAGTGCTTAATGTCCTTGTTACACCCCCGGCTCGAGGAAGGCAACATAAAGGAATCGCAGATACAATGAACTCAGCAAATGAAAGTTTATCAAAACAGTGGTGAGATTGCATGGGGTGAGAGAGCCAACTCTGTATATATATATACATATATATACATATATATACATATATATATATATATATATACATATATACATATATATATATATATATATATACATATATATACATATATATACATATATATACATATATACATATATACATACATATATATATATA
>NW_025735088.1:0-2652 GCF_021292245.1 Micropterus dolomieu
ATCTATGGGGTATTGTGAAGAGGAAGATGCGATACGCCAGACCCAACAATGCAGAAGAGCTGAAGGCCACTATCAGAGCAACCTGGGCTCTCATAACACCTGAGCAGTGCCACAGACTGATCGACTCCATGCCATGCCGCATTGCTGCAGTAATTCAGGCAAAAGGAGCCCCGACTAAGTATTGAGTGCTGTACATGCTCATACTTTTCATGTTCGTACTTTTCAGTTGGCCAACATCTCTAAAAATCCTTTTTTTGTATTGGTCTTAAGAAATATTCTAATTTTCAGAGATACTGAATTTGGGATTTTCATTAATCATCACAATTAAATGAAGTAAACATTTGAAATATATCAGTCTGTGTGTAACGAGTGAATGAATATAATATCCAAGTTTCACTCTTTGAATGGAATTACTGAAATAAATCAACTTTTTGACGATTTTCTAATTATATGACCAGCACCTGTAATCCATGGTTGAGACTTGTATGATCTATTCAGGCGAGTGATTATATTTTCTTCCCTTTGTTTCCAGCCCACCATCCTCCCAGCACCATCATGTCTTTGTATATCATAGATGTCTTCCAGTTTCACGGTTATCCCGATACTCCTGCCATACTGGCTGTGCATATATGCTAATGAATGTCTAAGCTTCAGTTTTGCTTAATGGAGCTTGTAGGTCGACATGGTTGATTGTGAGTGTTTGTTTGGCCAGACTGTTGTCCCGATCCTTTCTCTCCACACCAACAGGAGCTGGGACCCACAGGAAGTGTGTAGATATACCCTTAATTTTCATCCAGTCCATTATAAGGAATATTTCATTAATATCTATTCTTAATTATGATCTGCCAGATCTTAGTGCTGAAAAGCTGTCAGATGCAATAATGGTGTTATTTATTTTCTTCTCTATCCACTGCAGGGCCAGTAGTGTTGCCAACAGCTCTGTGGTATATACTGACAAATGGTCTGATACTCTTCCCTTAATATGTATCAGGATAAGTGGAGCCATCTGTGAATACAAACCCTGAGTATGAAAAATCTGATCTAAACAGTTCCGGCCTACGCGCCATACTCCTTCCTGCTGTTTGCTACTTTTGGCACGGGCAATAAAAAGAGAGAAATGATGGAAACTGTACTGTAATTGTTGTTATCCTATGTTTTCAGCTTTTGCATCACCAATTCAACCCAAACTTGTGAAATTTGTCTCATTATGTTCCCCGCAGTCTGTTAAGAGTCTTGGTAGGATGAGTACCACATTGCCCCAGGAGATTAAGCCCATATACCAGCATAAACTTCACTCTTCTGACCCTTGAAGGCATTTCTGCCATTTCCACCTGAGATGTTTTGAAGGATACAGTACAGATTCTCAAGGCCTGAGCTCAGTCCTATCTCTGCTGCTGACATGAACACCACACACCCATAGTCAAAAATACATACCACATGCAGCATTTTACAGTCTATGGTTTTAACCAGGGTTTTCTTTCCATGATTAAACCCCTCCTTTCCTTAAAGCGGACCAAATATTACAACAGTGCTCACAGTTGCCATCTCTGTGCTTTCCCACTAGTATCAGACCACCTGCTGGCCCTGTAAATTACAGGTAATCAGTATGGTTTATTATAAGACAAACATATATTTACATGCTAAATGTAAGTCAGCATATGCATATAATTATGTCAGTACATTCATGTAACATTTTATTATATTGAAACATAAAAAGTGTGCCAGAGGTTGTTGTGGCCAGGCAGAGGCCCTGTAGTAAAGGGAAGCCCAGGGGAATCCCCTCTTTCCCGTCGCCAGTGAGTCTGGGGTTAGTAAGAAAATGCTCAGGTCAGCAAAAAGAAGATGCCATGTGCAGAGGCAATGATGTAACCGCTAGTATGAGCTACTCACAAACAACTGAAGATGCTCATAAGGGACTGAAAGAGAGAATGTCTACAACAGGGTCACCCGCGGGTCCGTGCCTACAACATGATGCCCAACAACTGGCCATACACACCGATCTGAAACACTCGGACACCAACGCAGAAACGGCAATACCAGCTCAAGGTACCAGCAAAGCCGCACAGACTTTAGGCAGTGAGTGCCAAATGAAATCACCTTCATCAGGTATAAACTGTAGCGCTGAACACAATCAACAAATTACAACCACAGCCAAACCCAGTTTTTAAGAAACATAGGGTAATGTTTCAGACTCTAAATCAGGCAAAGATGATTTGGGACCCATGCTGTAAACCTAAAGGGCTACTTGGTGGACACCTAAATATTAGAAGCATGATCCCCAAACGTAAACAGTGTATGGGAGTAGACATTATACTTTCTACAGAAATGACATTCACAGTCATATGTATATATCGTAAACCATCAGCTAAATTAGATTTTTATAGCAACCTTAAAACCCTTATCAATCTTACTAACGTGAAAAAATAGTTAATCTTAACTGGGACAAGAAAGACAGGAAAAACCTTAAACAGATAATTGATCATTTTAATTTGGATCAACTATTTAAAACGCCAACCCGAGTAACTAACCGCTCCAAAACAAGAATAGATTTAATGTTTTAATGCATCTTCTTTTCACAAAAATTAACCAAAACACTATTTTGTAATTCCAACTTATCTAATAATTCTTTGTATCATGATATAATCCCCAAAA
>NW_025735089.1:0-2568 GCF_021292245.1 Micropterus dolomieu
CACCATATTTTTTGTCATACTGCACATTGCTGCAGCTCCTCTTTTCACCCTGTATGTCGAACACTTCGTTTTAGCAATGGAGTGATCCATTTTACCTTCAAAAAACACCATATTTTTTGTCATACTGCACATTGCTGCAGCTCCTCTTTTCACCCTGTATGTCGAACACTTCGTTTTAGCAATGGAGTGATCCATTTTACCTTCAAAAAACACCATATTTTTTGTCATACTGCACATTGCTGCAGCTCCTCTTTTCACCCTGTATGTCGAACACTTCGTTTTAGCAATGGAGTGATCCATTTTACCTTCAAAAAACACCATATTTTTTGTCATACTGCACATTGCTGCAGCTCCTCTTTTCACCCTGTATGTCGAACACTTCGTTTTAGCAATGGAGTGATCCATTTTACCTTCAAAAAACACCATATTTTTTGTCATACTGCACATTGCTGCAGCTCCTCTTTTCACCCTGTATGTCGAACACTTCGTTTTAGCAATGGAGTGATCCATTTTACCTTCAAAAAACACCATATTTTTTGTCATACTGCACATTGCTGCAGCTCCTCTTTTCACCCTGTATGTCGAACACTTCGTTTTAGCAATGGAGTGATCCATTTTACCTTCAAAAAACACCATATTTTTTGTCATACTGCACATTGCTGCAGCTCCTCTTTTCACCCTGTATGTCGAACACTTCGTTTTAGCAATGGAGTGATCCATTTTACCTTCAAAAAACACCATATTTTTTGTCATACTGCACATTGCTGCAGCTCCTCTTTTCACCCTGTATGTCGAACACTTCGTTTTAGCAATGGAGTGATCCATTTTACCTTTACAAGATCTATGTTGGGAGTTGCACATGTGCAGTTCCTAGTTAAGGGCTACTAGCCAATCAGAAGCAGAGTAGGGTGGGTCGCGAGAAGCCGGTAAACACAGCTTCGGCTGTATATCCCCTTACCAGCATAGCAACATGGACTGGAGCAAGAGTTTCAGAGTGGTAAGTTATTAATTTGTAACAAATGTATCTTTCATCCATAAAGTTTTAACTGAGCTCTGTCTCTACATCACAGTAACAACTTTATGTTCATTGACTGCCTGGAGGATAGCTAGTGTTTGGAAGGGAGAGGAGAGGCAGCAGGCAGATGTCATGTCACTGTGTGCTGCAGCTCAGTGTGTTATTTCACCGATGTTTTTGAGGGCATGTCAGACTAGTCGCTAGGCGAGCATTATGACGTCACTGTGACGTCACAGAGAACAAGAGGAAAAGGCTGGACTACAAACAAGCTGTTTTCAGGCAGTTCAGAGCAGTGTTTTCTGCAGGAGATGGGAACTACCTTTGGGATGGACTTTGGGCTTTTTCACTTTGCAGACCTTTTACATTCACAAAAAGGTATATAACTCAATAAAGGAGAGGGAAAAAGCCAAAAAGCATAATATGACCTCTTTAAGAATCTTTACTTCTTCCATCAGCAAAGAGTAAATAGTGTCTAGACATCAACATACATGGATAGATTACTGAATAGGCCTATTGGGCACAGGCCCAGCGGACCTGCAAAATGTCACTGAAAGAGATACAAGAATGACCACAAAGATGCAAAATCACCACAAACAGATGCAAAATTACCATACGTAAAACAACTACACGTAAAAGACACGTAAAACAACCACTAAGACTCAAAGCAACCACATTGAGGGGACTGCAAGACTACAAAGAGACACAAAACAACCACAGAGATGCAAAACAACTACCAAGAGTTATAAAACAATCACACAGATGCAAACCGACTGCAGAAACGTAAAACAACCACAAAGACGCAAACCTTGCACATGTCTATGTCCGAGGGCCAGTTGTTTGATAATCCATACAGCAGAATAGAGAGTGGAGTGGACCACTTTAAAATATTGATAACAACACAAGCAAATTCACATGGGAAACAGAGTTGAACACAGTAAGAGGCCCACTGCCATGAATAGACCTTCATGCATGCTAATGTCAGCAGAGACTAATGGAGGAGACGTCCTGGCGCCTCCAGACACACCGGGGAGTGCAAGTGCCCAGGGGAGGGATTGGCAGAGTCAAGCTCACCCGACGTACGTTCACATGCCCACTGGGGATTTGCCTCCACCAGTGCAGTGCACTCAGTGATAGCTGAGCTGATACACCCCTATATTACTATTAAATAGATGCACGTTCCTGGTGGCAAAGCAAGATACCATGTCGCCCTGCAATCAAGAGCAAAAGCAAACAGACTCAGTATGATAGTATGTGGAGGTTGCCAAGTGAAAATAATGAGTAGTTATCAGTATTTGTAGAGAGAACATATTATATCTCATCAAGAGTTCAATTAAATGCCCGGACTGTATGAAAGAAATGTTTTATTCCTTACATTTGAATAACAATAGAGGCCATCTTTGCTGGGTGCTGCAGGCAGCTTGCATTGTGTCCCACGTTTGATTTGGGACACAACCAGTATATTTACATAATCTGAATTAAATGTAAATCAAGCTGTTTCATCTCTGTCTCCCTGGATTCGAGGGGTTAAAGCGTGCGCTCAAAAACAGCACCCC